>NC_142770.1:26924994-27224994 GCF_988280905.1 Pimephales promelas | reverse complement strand
GTTTTTAGTCCCCCACGAAGTTTCCTGATTGACCTGGAGAGAGCAGCGTTTTATTTCCTGTGGGGGTCCAAGTGGGAGCGATTCAAAAGAGATGTAGTCAAGAAAAAAAGGGAGAACGGTGGGAAAGGGCTCCCAGACCCCCACCTGTTTTTAGGCAGCCGCTTCACTGCCCTCCATATTAAATATGCACTGACCCCATCCAGAGAAAACAAAACAGCAGCTATGACCCGTGGTCTGGTCGGACGTCTGAGACAGCGATCGCCTCTTGTCGGACTTGGTCTCGTGTGTTGCTTATCACACGGGACATACACCCTTCAGGAGGTACATTGACAAGCGGCTTTTAATTGACGACTCGTTCTACGAGGAATCTTCTGGTTTTAAGGTAAGCAGGTTTTAATTAATTTATTGTATATTTAGGGCCCGAGCACTAACAGTGCGAGGACCCTATTGAAACTGTTAGGATTATTTTTTTTTCTTTTTCCTTTTTTCTTTTTTCTGCAAAGTAAGTGCCATTTTCGGGGCCGCAACATGCTCAAATACTCACCAAATTTGGCACGCATGTCAGGACTGGTGAAAAATTTCGTATTTTGTGGGTTTCGCGGATGGGCGTGGCAAAATGGCACGCTAGCGCCACCTAGAAAATTGGAAAAAATTAGCCCCTCGTCCACGTTCAACCTACATGCACGAAATTTGGTGGGGACGTGTATCATATCAAGACGCACAACAAAGCCTCAAGAACCCATACCCTAAACTCGACAGGAAGTGCGCAATTTTGAATTTGGCGGCCATTTTTGGACGATTTACACACTCCGTACTTTAACGAACTCCTCCTAGGGATTTAGTCGGATCGACTTCAAATTTCTGCTGTGCCTTCTAAAGGCATTGACGATGTAAAGTTGTTCTATCTGCGCGTTTTCGTCGATGGGCGTGTCCGTGGCATCGAAGATTCGCCATGAAACAGGAAGTTGTAATAACTTGGCTGTAAATGCCCAGATCTGCACGAAATTTGACACCTTTGACAAGAGTCCCACCCTGAACAAATCTACATGCCGACATTCACCCACAGTCATAGCACCACCTGCTGGCAACAGGAAGTGACCTTTAACGAAGCAGTCCCCGCCGCTTGTTTGACTGACATGTACGAAATTTCTGTGGTACATCTACCGTGACCAGACGCACAAAAAAGCCTCAAGAACCATACCCTAAACGCGACAGGAAGTCCGCCATTTTGAATTTGCCGACCGATTTGGGACGATTTACACACTCCGTACTTTAACAAACTCCTCCTAGGGATTTAGTCGGATCAACTTCAAATTTCTGCTGTACCTTCTAAAGGTATTGACGATGTAAAGTTGTGCTATCTGCGTGTTTTCGTCGATGGGCGTGTCCGTGGCATCGATGATTCGCCATGAAACAGGAAGTTGTAGTAACTTGGCTGTAAATGCCCAGATATGCATGAAATTTTACACATTTGACAAGAGTCCCCGCCTTGAACAGAACTACATGCCGACATTCACCCACAGTCATAGCGCCATCTAGTGGCAACAGGAAGTGACATTTAACGAAGCAGCCCCCGTCGCATGTTTGACCGACATGTACGAAATTTCTGTGGTACATCTACCATGTCCAGACGCACAGAAAAGCCACTTGGAGCAATGCCCTAAACTCGACAGGAAGTCGGCCATTTCGTATTTTACCGCCATTTTTGGATGATTTAATCATTACGTACTTTAACTCCTCCTAGGGATTTAGTTGGATCGACTTCAAATTTCTGCTGTGCCTTCTAAAGGCATTGACGATGTAAAGTTGTGCTATCTGCGCGTTTTTGTCGATGGGCGTGTCCATGGCGTCGATGATTCGCCTTGAAACAGGAAGTTGTAGTAACTTGGCTGTAAATGCCCAGATCTGCATGAAATTTTACACATTTCACAAGAGTCCAGCCCTGAACAAATCTACATGCCGACATTCACCCACAGTCATAGCGCCACCTAATGGCAACAGCAAGTGACCTTTAACGAAGCAGCCCCCGTCGCATGTTTGACCGACATGTACGAAATTTCTGTGGTACATCTACCATGTCCAGACGCACAGAAAAGTCTCTTGGAGTGATGCCCTAAACTCAACAGGAAGTGGGCCATTTCTAATTTTACCGCCATTTTTGGATGATTTACTCATTACGTACTTTAACGAACTCCTCCTAGGGCTTTAGTCAGATCGACTTCACATTTCTCCTGTGACTTCTAAAGGCATTGACGATGTAAAGTTGTGCTATCTGCGCATTTTCGCCGATGGGGGTATCCGTGGCGTCGATGAGTCGCCATGAAACAGGAAGTTGTATTAACTTGGCTGTAAATGCCCAGATCTGCAAGACATTTTACACATTTGACAAGAGTCCCGTCCTGAACAAATCTACATGCCGACATTCACCAACAGTCATAGCGCCACCTGCTGGCAACAGGAAGTGACCTTTAATGAAACGTAGCAAATTCACAGCCGCACCGGCTGAGCTCCAGAATATGCAACGCGGCCGCCTCACAACCCGACGCGCTACAGGTGCGAGGGCCCGCCCATCGCTGCTTGCAGCTTTAATTATTGTTGGATTTTAGCCGCAGCAGGCTAGTGGTGCCTCCAACATGTCGGCTGCTCGTGCCGGCATGAGGAGGCACCACAGCGTGCGTTTTAAATTTAAGACAAAGGAGGATGGCACTCTCCAGGCGATGTCCAGGCTGGACTTTTCCAGGAAGTGCATCCAACAGACTCTCGGTTTTAAGGCTACGGATATAAACTGCTTGTTGACTCTGCCCATGAATCATGGCTTTGACGTTAGTTTTGCTTCTGCTTCCTTGCTAAGTACTTTTTGGGCTCGGTATGAATTGTGTAAAGCCAATTTCTCCATGTTCACTGTGGAAAAACTGAATGATAATTCGCTGAAAGTGGTGATTGTCAGGATGTTTAATGAAACAGTTAGTGGAGAGGACATTGCTGTATGGTTGGCAAGATATTGCTCTATTCGTGGTCAACCAGTCAAGGTTTTAGATGAAGACGGTATCTGGAGCGGTGCGTGGAGAGTGCCCATTAAACAATGGGCAGATCCCAACAGCTACCATGGCCTGAGTCAAATTCCTTCTATGATTGTGTTGGGAGAGAATAGAGGTTACATCCATTATCAAGGGATGCCCAAGCTAAGCCGCAAGTGTGGCCAACTTGGGCATATCGCCAAGGCGTGCCAAGAAGTAGTGTGTAGGAAGTGCAGAGAAATTGGACACACTTTTGAAGAGTGCAAAAATGGCAGAAAGTGCAACCTCTGTGGAGAATCATCCCATCTCTACAGAGACTGCCCTCAAAGCTTTGCCAACAAGCTAAAAAACAACAAAATGGCCGCCCCACCCAAAGACCAAACGATAAAAGGAGGCGGGCCCTGAGGTTTTGGCGAGAAATTCAAATCCTCAGCCAGCCTCAGGGATTGGACTGGAAGAAGGAAGTGGGGCGGCCACAGGGGCGGAGTCAACTCGAACAGCTGGTCAGGGGGAGGAAGCCAATCCTCAAAATGACAATGGTAAAGAAGAGGTGGACGACAAAGAGGAGGAAACGGCTTCCTCCCTCGTCACCGTGTCTGAAGCTAGTAGGTCAACTAGTGGGAGTGAGACAGATTCTTTTCTTCCCAATGCTCAAGTGCAGAAAAGAACTGCGAGATCTCCTCTGGTCCAAACAGAGGAGAAAAAGCTGCGGGTAGCTCACCGGCTAGATAGTTCCCCCATGGAAGATCTAGAACGTGTGTGGCCCACAGACTCTCCTAATGAAGAATCTTTTCTGCATTTTAAGCTAAGAACATCGACGCCAAAGGCTTCGCAAGAGGTTCTCTCTGTGAGCCCTGAGACGTCAAGCACTTTCCTTCCTGATCCCAGGCTTTCTGGGGAAAACGAACAGCAAGTGCAACAAGAAATAACCTGATTTTAATTAAGTCTCTGTAGTCCTTTTGTTGCTTTTAAATGTCTCATACCATTTTAACCATACTGCTCATGGCTCTCACTATCTCCACCATCAATGTGAGAAGTGTGAGGAGCAATATACGAGCACAGAGTGTCCTATCCTTTTTAAAAACTTTTAAGTCAGATGTGTTTTTATTACAAGAATGTGGTCTGCCTTTTTTATCAAATTACAGGAAATGGGAGGAGATTTGGACCCCAGAAGTTTCCGTTTGGAGTGGGTCCAATTTTAACAAAAATGATGGTGTCGCTATTTTAAAACAAAAACTGTGGTGAGGGACGGGCGGGCAATTTTAGCTAATCTGACTTTTTTAGGTAAGGATTTTAACATTTTAAATGTGTATGGTTTTACAGATAAAAACAATAGGTATGAGCTTTTAGAAGACCTGCGGCCCCACATGTTAGGTAGGGCTCCCCTAGTGGTAGCAGGGGATTTTAATTGCGTTTTAACCAAGAAAGACAGGAAGAGGACAGAGGATTTTAAAGTTGACAAAACGTTGGTTTTATTGCAGGATTTAGTTAGAGATTTTAAATTAGTGGACTGTTTTAAAGCAATGCATCAGAGAGAGGAGGGCTTCACCTGGTTCAGTGGTGACGGCACCAGAGCCTCTCGCATTGACTACGTTTTTACACGGGACTGCCTGCCAACCGATGCAACATTAACCCCCCTCTTTTTTTCAGATCACACAATGCTGTCATGCACCCTTTCACTGCCCACTGGTGTAACCGCAGGGGGAGGGCTGTGGAAGCTGAACTGCTCCCTTTTGGAAGATAAAGATGTAGTCAGTGAGTACAGGGAGCAGTTCAGCCAATGGCAGACCCTCCAAGACTTCTACGACTCACGCGCACAGTGGTGGGAGATGGTAAAAGAACGGACGAGACAGTTTTTTAGAAAGATAGGAAAAATCAAAAAGAATAGATTAAATCGACGCATGATGGGGCTGCAAAAACGACTACAGAGATATTTTAATCTTTTAAACAGTGGGTTTAATTTTAATGAAGAAATCAAAGAAGTAAAACAAGAAATGTCAGTTTTAGCCCAAATTCAAAGTAAAGGTGTCATTTTAAGGAGTAGAGAACAAGAGAGTGAAGAAGGTGAAAAGTGTACTAGATATTTTTTTAAGAAGATTATAACACGGGGAGGGGCTTTGACAAAATTGAAATCGGACGGGAGGGTTGTCAACAAAACGGGATATTTTAAGTGGGGTGGAAAATTTTTATAGTGATTTATATGGCCGAAAAGAAGTAACGGAAGTTTTAAATTTTACAGACAAAAAGCTTCAAAGTCAATGTGCACTTTTAACACAAGATTTTACGATTTTAGAAATACAAAAAGCTCTGAAAGGTTTTAAGCGTGGGAAGTCCCCAGGACTAGACGGACTACCACTTGAATTTTACTTGACATTTTGGGACATTTTAGCACATGACTTACTGACTGTTTTTAAAGAATTTGACACTGTGAAAAGACTTCCAGACAGCTTCAGAATAGGGATAGTGACACTACTACACAAGAAAGGCGACACGACTGACTTAAAGAATTGGCGACCCATTACTCTTTTAAACGTTGATTGTAAAGTTTTTAGCAAAATTTTAGCCATGCGTATGTCGACAGTTTTAGAGGACGTAATCCACCCGGATCAAGCATGCGCTGTGCCCGACAGGAAGATCACGGACAGCCTGATACTGATCAGAGATGCCATCTGTTATGCGAGAGACCGAAACATTCGGCTCGTAGTCCTAAATTTAGATTTCAAAAAAGCTTTTGATCGGGTCTCGCACCAGTACCTCTTTCGGGTACTCCAAAAATTGGGCTTTCCAGAGAGGTTTATAGCTTGGGTGGGACTGCTGTATGAGGACTTAGGCAGCAAAATTCTTGTAAATGGGCATCTTACCAAAGCTGTAAATATCCGCAGCGGTGTCCGTCAGGGGTGTCCCTTATCTCCCCTTTTGTATGTGGCTTGTATTGAGCCACTGGCACAGATCTTGAGAAGGGACAAATGGATTAAAGGACTAGACATCCCAGGAACTGGTGGACTGACGGCGACCTGTGTTTTATATATGGATGACGTGACCCTTTTAGCAACTGACCTTTTATCAGTACGAAGAGAAATGGACTTGACTGACTGGTATGGTCGGGCCTCGGGCGCCAAGCTAAACAGGAGTAAGTCCGAGGCCCTGCTCTTCGGGCCGTGGGGGAACATTGACACAGGTGGACTAGATTTGGATTTTAAAGATAATAATTTGAAAATTTTAGGTGTAAAATTTGACAGGGAGGGTGGAGGACAGGGTAACTGGACTGACATGTTAGGGAAAGTTAGGCAAAGACTGGGCTTTTGGGGACTAAGAAATCTGACGATTGAAGGCAAGATTTTAATTTTTAAAGCTGTGATTTTACCACTGATTTTACTTGTCTGTTCTGTTTTTAGTCCCCCACGAAGCTTCCTGAGCTACCTGGAGAGGGCAGTGTTTTATTTCCTGTGGGGGTCCAAGTGGGAGCGACTCAAAAGAGAAGTAGTGAAGAAAAAGAAGGAGAATGGTGGAAAAGGGCTCCCAGACCCTCACCTGTTTTTAGGCAGCCGCTTCACTGCCCTCCACATCAAATACGCCCTGACCCCATCCAGAGAACACAAGACCGCAGCTATGAGACGATTCTGGATGGGGTCATACTTAAGATCTTTGAAAATTTTACCCGTTGATCTTAAATGTCCAGTGTCTTTTAATCTGTCAAAAGAACATCTTTTTATTAAGAATTTTTTAAAGAAATACCTTTTAGAAACAAATGATGCCAATGTTTTAACTAACCACAAGTCTCTCATATCTCTTGTGCAGGATCGGGAATCGGTGTGTCCGGTTCCAGGCCTCACACTAGGTGAGGCCAAAGACGTTTGGAGGAACGCAGCCCACCCAGCTTTCCAGAACAGGCTTAAGGACTTATCGTGGATGGTGGCCGATGATATCCTCCCGGTCAGGTGGAGTTTTTGAAGTCCTCTGGAGTGCAAAACCGCCCTGCCCACCCAATCCGAGGCACCTTGTTCGGCTCGAGCCAAGGATTCCAGTGATGTAAGACACTTGGGTCTGCGACCGACGGTCGAGGAGTTACGAGCCATTTCGTACTTTTGATCGCTGCAGCGCCACCTTGGGGCCGATCGGGGCGAGCTTTGGTGAGGTTGTAGTACTGGGCCGGTCCTACCATCCCTCAGAGTTTCAAGTCTCTACCATGGACGCTTTGGTCTGCCCACTCACTTTTAGGGTGGAATGTTGATGATCCAAAATCCCAGGTTGCACTCCAGAGTGTGGTGCTGTGCACTCTGTTGTGATCCATTTTCGGTGTCAACCAATCTGAGCTGAGCTTGTTTGCCAGCGACCTTAGACCCTCTCGCCGCGGCCTAGGTGGGCGTGGCCTTTGCCGGCTCCCCCGCCTCGGCGTCGCTGCGTCATCGCTTCTCGGCCTTTTGGCTAAAATCAAGTGTCTGGTCCTAAGGTAGAGACAGCGGTCGCCTCTTGGAGGTTTTTTCGGCTTGGGTCCTTTCAGTGACTTGAGCCTCAAACTTTTGAGAGGTACATTGATCCAGCTGCTTTTATTCCGGTTCAATTTTAAGGTAAGACCTTTTTATCTATTTATTTATTATTTATTAATTTATTGTTTTTTAAAGTTTTAGGCTGTTGGTGCCTCCACCATGTCGGCTGCCCGTGCCGGCGTGCGGAGGCACCACAGTGTGCGTTTTTTATTCAAAGAAGTTGAGGGGAAGCTCCTGGGGATGTCACGTCTTGACTTCTCCAGGAAGCTGATCCAAAAAACCCTAAATTTTAAACCCGAGGATCTGAATTGCATCGTGACTCTGCCCCTGAACAAAGGATTCAATGTTAGTTTTAGAGCGGTTTCCCACCTGAATGATTTCTGGCACAGATTTGAAGCAGCTAAATCCCTGCTGTCCATGTTCACTGTTGAAAAGCTTTCTGACAACACACTTAAAACTGTGATTGTTAGAATGTTTAATGAGACAGTGACTGGTGAGGACATTTGTGTCTGGCTGGGCAGATTTTGATTGAAATTGAGATGTTCCTAGCAGTTCATGAGAGTAGAATGAATTCAGATGTTCTCAGCAGTTCAGCAGAGTAGAATGAATTGAGATGTTCTCAGTAGTTCAGCAGAGTATAATTAATTCAGATGTTCCCAGCAGTTCAGCAGAGTAGAATGAATTCAGATGTTCCCGGCAGTTGAGCAGAGTAGAATGAATTGAGATGTTCTCGGCAGTTCAGCAGAGTAGAATGAATTGAGATGTTCCCAGCAGTTCAGCAGACTAGAATGAATTCAGATGTTCCCGGCAGTTCAGCAGAATAGAATGAATTCATATGTTCTCAGCAGTTCAGCAGAGTAGAATGAATTCAGATGTTCCCGGCAGTTCAGCAGAATAGAATGAATTCATATGTTCTCAGCAGTTCAGCAGAGTAGAATGAATTCAGATGTTCTCAGCAATTCAGCAGAGTAGAATGAATTCAGATGTTCTCAGCAGTTCAGCAGAATAGAATGAATTCAGATGTTCTCAGCAGATCAGCAGTGTAGAATGAATTCAGATGTTCTCAGCAGTTCAGCAGAGTAGAATGAATTGAGATGTTCTCAGTAGTTCAGCAGAGTAGAATGAATTGAGATGTTCTCAGCAGATCAGTAGAATGAATTCAGATGTTCCTAGCAGTTCAGCAGAGTAGAATGAATTCAGATGTTCCCAGCAGTTCAGCAGAGTAGAATGAATTGAGATGTTCTCAGCAGATCAGCAGAGTAGAATGAATTGAGATGTTCTCAGTAGTTCAGCAGAGTAGAATGAATTGAGATGTTCATCAGTTTGGCAGTGTAGAATGAATTGAGATGTTCTCAGTAGTTCAGCAGAGTAGAATGAATTGAGATGTTCTCAGTAGTTCAGCAGAGTAGATTGAATTGAGATGTTCTCAGTAGTTCAGCAGAGTAGAATGAATTGAGATGTTCTCAGTAGTTCAGCAGAGTAGATTGAATTGAGATGTTCTCAGTAGTTCAGCAGAATAGAATGAATTGAGATGTTCTCAGTAGTTCAGCAGAGTAGAATGAATTCAGATTTTCTCAGCAGATCAGCAGAGTAGAATGAATTGAGATGTTCTCAGTAGTTCAGCAGAGTAGAATGAATTGAGATGTTCTCAGTACTTCAGCAGAGTAGAATGAATTGAGATGTTCTCAGTAGTTCAGCAGAGTAGAATGAATTGAGATGTTCTCAGTAGTTCAGCAGAGTAGAATGAATTCAGATGTTCCCAGCAGTGTAGAATGAATTGAGATGTTCTCAGCAGTTCAGCAGTGTAGAATGAATTCAGATGTTCCCAGCAGTTCAGAAGAGTAGAATGAATTGAGATGTTCTCAGTAGTTCAGCAGAGTAGAATGAATTGAGATGTTCTCATCAGTTCAGCAGTGTAGAATGAATTCAGATGTTCAGTAATTCAAATAGAATGAATTGAGATGTTCTCAGCAGATCAGTAGAATGAATTCAGATGTTCCTAGCAGTTCAGCAGAGTAGAATGAATTGAGATGTTCTCAGTAGTTCAGCAGAGTAGAATGAATTGAGATGTTCTCAGTAGTTCAGCAGAGTAGAATGAATTGAGATGTTCTCAGTAGTTCAGCAGAGTAAAATGAATTCAGATGTTCCCAGCAGTGTAGAATGAATTGAGATGTTCTCAGCAATTCAGAAGAGTAAAATAAATTCAGATGTTCCCAGCAGTGTAGAATGAATTGAGATGTTCTCAGTAGTTCAGCAGAGTAAAATGAATTCAGATGTTCCCAGCAGTGTAGAATGAATTGAGATGTTCTCAGTAGTTCAGCAGAGTAAAATGAATTCAGATGTTCCCAGCAGTGTAGAATGAATTCAGATGTTCCCAGCAGTTCAGAAGAGTAGAATGAATTGAGATGTTCTCAGTAGTTCAGCAGAGTAGAATGAATTGAGATTGTTCTCAGTAGTTCAGCAGAGTAGAATGAATTGAGATGTTCTCAGTAGTTCAGCAGAGTAGAATGAATTCAGATGTTCCCAGCAGTGTAGAATGAATTGAGATGTTCTCAGCAGTTCAGCAGTGTAGAATGAATTCAGATGTTCCCAGCAGTTCAGAAGAGTAGAATGAATTGAGATGTTCTCATCAGTTCAGCAGTGTAGAATGAATTCAGATGTTCTCAGTAGTTCAGCAGAGTAGAATGAATTGAGTTGTTCTCAGCAGATCAGCAGAGTAGAATGAATTGAGATGTTCTCAGTAGTTCAGCAGTGTAGAATGAATTGAGATGTTCTCAGTAGTTCAGCAGAGTAGAATGAATTCAGATGTTCTCAGTAGTTCAGCAGTGTAGAATGAATTGAGATGTTCTCAGTAGTTCAGCAGAGTAGAATGAATTGAGATGTTCTCAGCAGTGTAGAATGAACTGAGATGTTCTCAGCAGATCAGTAGAATGAATTCAGATGTTCTCAGCAGTTCAGCAGTGTAGAATGAATTCAGATGTTCCCAGCAGTTCAGCAGAGTAGAATGAATTCAGATGTTCTCAGCAGTTCAGCAGAGTTGAATGAATTGAGATGTTCTCAGTAGTTCAGCAGAGTAGAATGAATTGAAATGTTCTCATCAGTTCAGCAGTGTAGAATGAATTGAGATGTTCTCAGCAGTGTAGAATGAATTGAGATGTTCTCAGCAGATCAGTAGAATGAATTGAGATGTTCTCAGCAGTTCAGCAGAGTAGAATGAATTCAGATGTTCCCAGCAGTGTAGAATGAATTGAGATGTTCTCAGCAGATCAGTAGAATGAATTGAGATGTTCTAAGCAGAGTAGAATGAATTGAGATGCTCTCAGCAGTTCAGCAGTGTAGAATGAATTCAGATGTTCTCAGCAGATCAGCAGAGTAGAATGAATTCAGATGTTCTCAGCAGTTCAGCAGTGTAGAATGAATTGAGATGTTCTCAGTAGTTCAGCAGAGTAGAATGAATTGAGATGTTCTCAGCAGTTCAGCAGTGTAGAATGAATTGAGATGTTCTCAGTAGTTCAGCAGAGTAGAATGAATTGAGATGTTCCCAGCAGTTCAGCAGAGTAGAATGAATTGATATGTTCTCGGCAGTTCAGCAGAGTAGAATGAATTGAGATGTTCTCAGTAGTTCAGCAGAGTAGAATGAATTGAGATGTTCTCAGCAGTTCAGCAGAGTAGAATGAATTGAGATGTTCCCAGCAGTTCAGCAGTGTAGAATGAATTCAGATGTTCCCAGCAGTTCAGCAGAGTAGAATGAATTCAGATGTTCCCAGCAGTTCAGCAGAGTAGAATGAATTGAGATGTTCTCAGCAGATCAGCAGAGTAGAATGAATTGAGATGTTCTCAGTAGTTCAGCAGAGTAGAATGAATTGAGATGTTCTCATCAGTTCAGCAGTGTAGAATGAATTGAGATGTTCTCAGTAGTTCAGCAGAGTAGAATGAATTGAGATGTTCTCATCAGTTCAGCAGAGTAGAATGAATTGAGATGTTCTCAGTAGTTCAGCAGAGTAGAATGAATTGAGATGTTCTCAGTAGTTCAGCAGTGTAGAATGAATTGAGATGTTCTCAGCAGATCAGTAGAATGAATTAAGATATTCCTAGCAGTTCAGCAGAGTAGAATGAATTGAGATGTTCTCAGTAGTTCAGCAGAGTAGAATGAATTGAGATGTTCTCATCAGTTCAGCAGAGTAGAATGAATTGAGATGTTCTCAGTAGTTCAGCAGAGTAGAATGAATTGAGATGTTCTCATCAGTTCAGCAGAGTAGAATGAATTGAGATGTTCTCAGTAGTTCAGCAGAGTAGAATGAATTGAGATGTTCTCAGTAGTTCAGCAGTGTAGAATGAATTGAGATGTTCTCAGCAGATCAGTAGAATTAATTCAGATGTTCCTAGCAGTTCAGCAGAGTAGAATGAATTGAGATGTTCTCAGTAGTTCAGCAGAGTAGAATGAATTGAGATGTTCTCATCAGTTCAGCAGAGTAGAATGAATTGAGATGTTCTCAGTAGTTCAGCAGTGTAGAATGAATTGAGATGTTCTCAGTAGTTCAGCAGAGTAGAATGAATTGAGATGTTCTCAGTAGTTCAGCAGAGTAGAATGAATTGAGATGTTCTCAGTAGTTCAGCAGAGTAGAATGAATTGAGATGTTCTCATCAGTTCAGCAGAGTAGAATGAATTGAGATGTTCTCAGTAGTTCAGCAGAGTAGAATGAATTGAGATGTTCTCATCAGTTCAGCAGAGTAGAATGAATTGAGATGTTCTCAGTAGTTCAGCAGAGTAGAATGAATTGAGATGTTCTCAGTAGTTCAGCAGTGTAGAATGAATTGAGATGTTCTCAGCAGATCAGTAGAATGAATTAAGATGTTCTCATCAGTTCAGCAGTGTAGAATGAATTCAGATGTTCCCAGCAGTTCAGCAGAGTGGAATGAATTCAGATGTTCCCAGCAGTTCAGCAGAGTAGAATGAATTCAGATGTTCTCAGCAGATCAGCAGAGTAGAATGAATTCAGATGTTCTCAGCAGATCAGCAGAGTAGAATGAATTCAGATGTTCTCAGCAGATCAGCAGAGTAGAATGAATTGAGATGTTCTCAGTAGTTCAGCAGAGTAGAATGAATTGAGATGTTCTCAGTAGTTCAGCAGAGTAGAATGAATTGAGATGTTCTCAGTAGTTCAGCAGAGTAGAATGAATTAAGATGTTCCCAGCAGTGTAGAATGAATTGAGATGTTCTCAGCAGTTCAGCAGTGTAGAATGAATTCAGATGTTCCCAGCAGTTCAGCAGAGTAGAATGGATTCAGATGTTCTCAGCAGATCAGCAGAGTAGAATGAATTGAGATGTTCTCAGCAGATCAGCAGAGTAGAATGAATTGAGATGTTCTCAGTAGTTCAGCAGAGTAGAATGAATTGAGATGTTCATCAGTTTAGCAGTGTAGAATGAATTGAGATGTTCTCAGTAGTTCAGCAGAATAGAATGAATTGAGATGTTCTTAGTAGTTCAGCAGAGTAGAATGAATTCAGATTTTCTCAGCAGATCAGCAGAGTAGAGTGAATTGAGATGTTCTCAGTAGTTCAGCAGAGTAGAATGAATTGAGATGTTCTCATCAGTTCAGCAGTGTAGAATGAATTGAGATGTTCTCAGTAGTTCAGCAGAGTAGAATGAATTGAGATGTTCTCAGCAGATCAGTAGAATGAATTCAGATGTTCCTAGCAGTTCAGCAGAGTAGAATGAATTCAGATGTTCTCAGCAGATCAGCAGAGTAGAATGAATTCAGATGTTCCCAGCAGTTCAGCAGAGTAGAATGAATTGAGATGTTCTCAGCAGATCAGCAGAGTAGAATGGATTGAGATGTTCTCAGTAGTTCAGCAGTGTAGAATGAATTGAGATGTTCTCAGTAGTTCAGCAGAGTAGAATGAATTGAGATGTTCTCAGTAGTTCAGCAGAGTAGAATGAATTGAGATGTTCCCAGCAGTGTAGAATGAATTGAGATGTTCTCAGCAGTTCAGCAGTGTAGAATGAATTCAGATGTTCCCAGCAGTTCAGCAGAGTAGAATGAATTGAGATGTTCCCAGCAGTGTAGAATGAATTGAGATGTTCCCAGCAGTTCAGCAGTGTAGAATGAATTCAGATGTTCCCAGCAGAGTAGAATGAATTGCGATTTTCTCAGCAGATCAGAAGAGGAGAATGAATTGAGATGTTCTCAGTAGTTCAGCAGAGTAGAATGAATTGAGATGTTCTCAGCAGTTCAGCAGTGTAGAATGAATTGAGATGTTCTCAGTAGTTCAGCAGAGTAGAATGAATTGAGATGTTCTCAGCAGTTCAGCAGTGTAGAATGAATTAAGATGTTCATCAGTTCAGCAGTGTAGAATGAATTCAGATGTTCTCAGCACCAGCAGAGTAGAATGAATTCAGATGTTCCCAGCAGTTCAGAAGAGTAGAATGAATTGAGATGTTCTCAGCAGATCAGCAGAGTAGAATGAATTGAGATGTTCTCAGTAGTTCAGCAGAGTAGAATGAATTGAGATGTTCTCATCATTTCAGCAGTGTAGAATGAATTCAGATGTTCTCAGTAATTCAGCAGAGTAGAATGAATTCAGATGTTCCCAGCAGTGTAGAATGAATTGAGATGTTCTCAGCAGTTCAGCAGTGTAGAATGAATTCAGATGTTCCCAGCAGTTCAGCAGAGGAGAATGAATTCAGATGTTCTCAGCAGATGAGCAGAGTAGAATGAATTGAGATGTTCTCAGCAGTTCACCAGAGTAGAATGAATTCAGATGTTCCCAGCAGTTCAGCAGAGTAGAATGAATTGATATGTTCTCGGCAGTTCAGCAGAGTAGAATGAATTGAGATGTTCTCAGCAGTTCAGCAGAGTAGAATGAATTGAGATGTTCTCAGCAGTTCAGCAGTGTAGAATGAATTCAGATGTTCCCAGCAGTTCAGCAGAGTAGAATGAATTCAGATGTTCTCACTAGTTCAGAAGAGTAGAATGAATTGAGATGTTCTCAGCAGTTCACCAGAGTAGAATGAATTCAGATGTTCTCACTAGTTCAGCAGAGTAGAATGAATTCAGATGTTCTCACTAGTTCAGCAGAGTAGAATGAATTCAGATGTTCTCACTAGTTCAGCAGAGTAGAATGAATTGAGATGTTCTCAGCAGTTCAGCAGTGTAGAATGATTTCAGATGTTCTCAGCAGTTCAGCAGAGTAGAATGAATTCAGATGTTCCCAGCAGTTCAGCAGAGTAGAATGAATTCAGATGTTCTCAGCAGTCCAGCAGAGTAGAATGAATTCAGATGTTCCCAGCATGATATAGAATCAATTATTTAAACAATGATCTGAAAGAATGAGACAGGAGTAAAAAAAGAGATAAAAAAACCCTTAAGTCTGCAGCAGAATAGGGCATTGTCCTATTACCATTTAAATGTAGCTCAACTGTAAATACACAAAAACACAACCATTACCTCTTCCCAGCATGTCCTTCCACTTCAGCAGAATCCAATTCAGATGTTCAATTCAGAGATTCAATTCAGATGTTCAGTTCAGATGTTCTCAGCAGTTCAGCAGAGTAGAATGAATTCAGATGTTCCCAGCAGTTCAGCAGAGTAGAATGAATTCAGATGTTCTCAGCAGATCAGCAGAGTAGAATGAATTCAGATGTTCCCAGCAGTTCAGCGGAGTAGAATGAATTCAGATGTTCTCAGCAGTTCAGCAGTGTAGCATGAATTGAGATGTTCTCAGCAGTTCAGCAGTGTAGAATGAATTGAGATGTTCTCAGTAGTTCAGCAGAGTAGAATGAATTGAGATGTTCTCAGCAGTTCAGCAGTGTAGAATGAATTAAGATGTTCTCAGCAGATCAGTAGAATGAATTCAGATGTTCCTAGCAGTTCAGCAGAGTAGAATGAATTAAGATGTTCATCAGTTCAGCAGTGTAGAATGAATTCAGATGTTCCCAGCAGTTCAGAAGAGTAGAATGAATTCAGATGTTCTCAGCACCAGCAGAGTAGAATGAATTGAGATGTTCTCAGTAGTTCAGCAGAGTAGAATGAATTGAGATGTTCTCAGTAGTTCAGCAGAGTAGAATGAATTGAGATGTTCTCAGTAGTTCAGCAGAGTAAAATGAATTCAGATGTTCCCAGCAGTGTAGAATGAATTGAGATGTTCTCAGCAATTCAGAAGAGTAAAATAAATTCAGATGTTCCCAGCAGTGTAGAATGAATTGAGATGTTCTCAGTAGTTCAGCAGAGTAAAATGAATTCAGATGTTCCCAGCAGTGTAGAATGAATTGAGATGTTCTCAGTAGTTCAGCAGAGTAAAATGAATTCAGATGTTCCCAGCAGTGTAGAATGAATTCAGATGTTCCCAGCAGTTCAGAAGAGTAGAATGAATTGAGATGTTCTCAGTAGTTCAGCAGAGTAGAATGAATTGAGATTGTTCTCAGTAGTTCAGCAGAGTAGAATGAATTGAGATGTTCTCAGTAGTTCAGCAGAGTAGAATGAATTCAGATGTTCCCAGCAGTGTAGAATGAATTGAGATGTTCTCAGCAGTTCAGCAGTGTAGAATGAATTCAGATGTTCCCAGCAGTTCAGAAGAGTAGAATGAATTGAGATGTTCTCAGTAGTTCAGCAGAGTAGAATGAATTGAGTTGTTCTCAGCAGATCAGCAGAGTAGAATGAATTGAGATGTTCTCAGTAGTTCAGCAGTGTAGAATGAATTGAGATGTTCTCAGTAGTTCAGCAGAGTAGAATGAATTCAGATGTTCTCAGTAGTTCAGCAGTGTAGAATGAATTGAGATGTTCTCAGTAGTTCAGCAGAGTAGAATGAATTGAGATGTTCTCAGCAGTGTAGAATGAACTGAGATGTTCTCAGCAGATCAGTAGAATGAATTCAGATGTTCTCAGCAGTTCAGCAGTGTAGAATGAATTCAGATGTTCCCAGCAGTTCAGCAGAGTAGAATGAATTCAGATGTTCTCAGCAGATCAGCAGAGTAGAATGAAATCGGATGTTCCCAGCAGTTCAGCAGAGTTGAATGAATTGAGATGTTCTCAGTAGTTCAGCAGAGTAGAATGAATTGAAATGTTCTCATCAGTTCAGCAGTGTAGAATGAATTGAGATGTTCTCAGCAGTGTAGAATGAATTGAGATGTTCTCAGCAGATCAGTAGAATGAATTGAGATGTTCTCAGCAGTTCAGCAGAGTAGAATGAATTCAGATGTTCCCAGCAGTGTAGAATGAATTGAGATGTTCTCAGCAGATCAGTAGAATGAATTGAGATGTTCTAAGCAGAGTAGAATGAATTGAGATGCTCTCAGCAGTTCAGCAGTGTAGAATGAATTCAGATGTTCTCAGCAGATCAGCAGAGTAGAATGAATTCAGATGTTCTCAGCAGTTCAGCAGTGTAGAATGAATTGAGATGTTCTCAGTAGTTCAGCAGAGTAGAATGAATTGAGATGTTCTCAGCAGTTCAGCAGTGTAGAATGAATTGAGATGTTCTCAGTAGTTCAGCAGAGTAGAATGAATTGAGATGTTCCCAGCAGTTCAGCAGAGTAGAATGAATTGATATGTTCTCGGCAGTTCAGCAGAGTAGAATGAATTGAGATGTTCTCAGTAGTTCAGCAGAGTAGAATGAATTGAGATGTTCTCAGCAGTTCAGCAGAGTAGAATGAATTGAGATGTTCCCAGCAGTTCAGCAGTGTAGAATGAATTGAGATGTTCTCAGCAGATCAGTAGAATGAATTGAGATGTTCCTAGCAGTTCAGCAGTGTAGAATGAATTCAGATGTTCCCAGCAGTTCAGCAGAGTAGAATGAATTCAGATGTTCCCAGCAGTTCAGCAGAGTAGAATGAATTGAGATGTTCTCAGCAGATCAGCAGAGTAGAATGAATTGAGATGTTCTCAGTAGTTCAGCAGAGTAGAATGAATTGAGATGTTCTCATCAGTTCAGCAGTGTAGAATGAATTGAGATGTTCTCAGTAGTTCAGCAGAGTAGAATGAATTGAGATGTTCTCATCAGTTCAGCAGAGTAGAATGAATTGAGATGTTCTCAGTAGTTCAGCAGAGTAGAATGAATTGAGATGTTCTCAGTAGTTCAGCAGTGTAGAATGAATTGAGATGTTCTCAGCAGATCAGTAGAATGAATTAAGATATTCCTAGCAGTTCAGCAGAGTAGAATGAATTGAGATGTTCTCAGTAGTTCAGCAGAGTAGAATGAATTGAGATGTTCTCATCAGTTCAGCAGAGTAGAATGAATTGAGATGTTCTCAGTAGTTCAGCAGAGTAGAATGAATTGAGATGTTCTCATCAGTTCAGCAGAGTAGAATGAATTGAGATGTTCTCAGTAGTTCAGCAGAGTAGAATGAATTGAGATGTTCTCAGTAGTTCAGCAGTGTAGAATGAATTGAGATGTTCTCAGCAGATCAGTAGAATTAATTCAGATGTTCCTAGCAGTTCAGCAGAGTAGAATGAATTGAGATGTTCTCAGTAGTTCAGCAGAGTAGAATGAATTGAGATGTTCTCATCAGTTCAGCAGAGTAGAATGAATTGAGATGTTCTCAGTA
This sequence comes from Pimephales promelas, assembly GCF_988280905.1. NCBI lineage: Eukaryota > Metazoa > Chordata > Actinopteri > Cypriniformes > Leuciscidae > Pimephales > Pimephales promelas. The sequence goes on along the minus strand of NC_142770.1, from coordinate 27,206,950 downwards.
GTTCAGCAGTGTAGAATGAATTGAGATGTTCTCAGTAGTTCAGCAGAGTAGAATGAATTGAGATGTTCTCAGTAGTTCAGCAGAGTAGAATGAATTGAGATGTTCTCAGTAGTTCAGCAGAGTAGAATGAATTGAGATGTTCTCAGTAGTTCAGCAGAGTAGAATGAATTGAGATGTTCTCATCAGTTCAGCAGAGTAGAATGAATTGAGATGTTCTCAGTAGTTCAGCAGAGTAGAATGAATTGAGATGTTCTCATCAGTTCAGCAGAGTAGAATGAATTGAGATGTTCTCAGTAGTTCAGCAGAGTAGAATGAATTGAGATGTTCTCAGTAGTTCAGCAGTGTAGAATGAATTGAGATGTTCTCAGCAGATCAGTAGAATGAATTAAGATGTTCTCATCAGTTCAGCAGTGTAGAATGAATTCAGATGTTCCCAGCAGTTCAGCAGAGTGGAATGAATTCAGATGTTCCCAGCAGTTCAGCAGAGTAGAATGAATTCAGATGTTCTCAGCAGATCAGCAGAGTAGAATGAATTCAGATGTTCTCAGCAGATCAGCAGAGTAGAATGAATTCAGATGTTCTCAGCAGATCAGCAGAGTAGAATGAATTGAGATGTTCTCAGTAGTTCAGCAGAGTAGAATGAATTGAGATGTTCTCAGTAGTTCAGCAGAGTAGAATGAATTGAGATGTTCTCAGTAGTTCAGCAGAGTAGAATGAATTAAGATGTTCCCAGCAGTGTAGAATGAATTGAGATGTTCTCAGCAGTTCAGCAGTGTAGAATGAATTCAGATGTTCCCAGCAGTTCAGCAGAGTAGAATGGATTCAGATGTTCTCAGCAGATCAGCAGAGTAGAATGAATTGAGATGTTCTCAGCAGATCAGCAGAGTAGAATGAATTGAGATGTTCTCAGTAGTTCAGCAGAGTAGAATGAATTGAGATGTTCATCAGTTTAGCAGTGTAGAATGAATTGAGATGTTCTCAGTAGTTCAGCAGAATAGAATGAATTGAGATGTTCTTAGTAGTTCAGCAGAGTAGAATGAATTCAGATTTTCTCAGCAGATCAGCAGAGTAGAGTGAATTGAGATGTTCTCAGTAGTTCAGCAGAGTAGAATGAATTGAGATGTTCTCATCAGTTCAGCAGTGTAGAATGAATTGAGATGTTCTCAGTAGTTCAGCAGAGTAGAATGAATTGAGATGTTCTCAGCAGATCAGTAGAATGAATTCAGATGTTCCTAGCAGTTCAGCAGAGTAGAATGAATTCAGATGTTCTCAGCAGATCAGCAGAGTAGAATGAATTCAGATGTTCCCAGCAGTTCAGCAGAGTAGAATGAATTGAGATGTTCTCAGCAGATCAGCAGAGTAGAATGGATTGAGATGTTCTCAGTAGTTCAGCAGTGTAGAATGAATTGAGATGTTCTCAGTAGTTCAGCAGAGTAGAATGAATTGAGATGTTCTCAGTAGTTCAGCAGAGTAGAATGAATTGAGATGTTCCCAGCAGTGTAGAATGAATTGAGATGTTCTCAGCAGTTCAGCAGTGTAGAATGAATTCAGATGTTCCCAGCAGTTCAGCAGAGTAGAATGAATTGAGATGTCCCCAGCAGTGTAGAATGAATTGAGATGTTCCCAGCAGTTCAGCAGTGTAGAATGAATTCAGATGTTCCCAGCAGAGTAGAATGAATTGCGATTTTCTCAGCAGATCAGAAGAGGAGAATGAATTGAGATGTTCTCAGTAGTTCAGCAGAGTAGAATGAATTGAGATGTTCTCAGCAGTTCAGCAGTGTAGAATGAATTGAGATGTTCTCAGTAGTTCAGCAGAGTAGAATGAATTGAGATGTTCTCAGCAGTTCAGCAGTGTAGAATGAATTAAGATGTTCATCAGTTCAGCAGTGTAGAATGAATTCAGATGTTCTCAGTAATTCAGCAGAGTAGAATGAATTAAGATGTTCATCAGTTCAGCAGTGTAGAATGAATTCAGATGTTCTCAGCACCAGCAGAGTAGAATGAATTCAGATGTTCCCAGCAGTTCAGAAGAGTAGAATGAATTGAGATGTTCTCAGCAGATCAGCAGAGTAGAATGAATTGAGATGTTCTCAGTAGTTCAGCAGAGTAGAATGAATTGAGATGTTCTCATCATTTCAGCAGTGTAGAATGAATTCAGATGTTCTCAGTAATTCAGCAGAGTAGAATGAATTCAGATGTTCCCAGCAGTGTAGAATGAATTGAGATGTTCTCAGCAGTTCAGCAGTGTAGAATGAATTCAGATGTTCCCAGCAGTTCAGCAGAGTAGAATGAATTCAGATGTTCTCAGCAGATGAGCAGAGTAGAATGAATTGAGATGTTCTCAGCAGTTCACCAGAGTAGAATGAATTCAGATGTTCCCAGCAGTTCAGCAGAGTAGAATGAATTGATATGTTCTCGGCAGTTCAGCAGAGTAGAATGAATTGAGATGTTCTCAGCAGTTCAGCAGAGTAGAATGAATTGAGATGTTCTCAGCAGTTCAGCAGTGTAGAATGAATTCAGATGTTCCCAGCAGTTCAGCAGAGTAGAATGAATTCAGATGTTCTCACTAGTTCAGAAGAGTAGAATGAATTGAGATGTTCTCAGCAGTTCACCAGAGTAGAATGAATTCAGATGTTCTCACTAGTTCAGCAGAGTAGAATGAATTCAGATGTTCTCACTAGTTCAGCAGAGTAGAATGAATTCAGATGTTCTCACTAGTTCAGCAGAGTAGAATGAATTGAGATGTTCTCAGCAGTTCAGCAGTGTAGAATGATTTCAGATGTTCTCAGCAGTTCAGCAGAGTAGAATGAATTCAGATGTTCCCAGCAGTTCAGCAGAGTAGAATGAATTCAGATGTTCTCAGCAGTCCAGCAGAGTAGAATGAATTCAGATGTTCCCAGCATGATATAGAATCAATTATTTAAACAATGATCTGAAAGAATGAGACAGGAGTAAAAAAAGAGATAAAAAAACCCTTAAGTCTGCAGCAGAATAGGGCATTGTCCTATTACCATTTAAATGTAGCTCAACTGTAAATACACAAAAACACAACCATTACCTCTTCCCAGCATGTCCTTCCACTTCAGCAGAATCCAATTCAGATGTTCAATTCAGAGATTCAATTCAGATGTTCAGTTCAGATGTTCTCAGCAGTTCAGCAGAGTAGAATGAATTCAGATGTTCCCAGCAGTTCAGCAGAGTAGAATGAATTCAGATGTTCTCAGCAGATCAGCAGAGTAGAATGGATTCAGATGTTCCCAGCAGTTCAGCAGAGTAGAATGAATTCAGATGTTCTCAGCAGTTCAGCAGTGTAGCATGAATTGAGATGTTCTCAGCAGTTCAGCAGTGTAGAATGAATTGAGATGTTCTCAGTAGTTCAGCAGAGTAGAATGAATTGAGATGTTCTCAGCAGTTCAGCAGTGTAGAATGAATTAAGATGTTCTCAGCAGATCAGTAGAATGAATTCAGATGTTCCTAGCAGTTCAGCAGAGTAGAATGAATTAAGATGTTCATCAGTTCAGCAGTGTAGAATGAATTCAGATGTTCCCAGCAGTTCAGAAGAGTAGAATGAATTCAGATGTTCTCAGCACCAGCAGAGTAGAATGAATTCAGATGTTCCCAGCAGTTCAGAAGAGTAGAATGAATTCAGATGTTCTCAGCAGTTCAGCAGTGTAGAATGAATTGAGATGTTCTCAGCAGTTCAGCAGTGTAGAATGAATTGAGATGTTCTCAGCAGTTCAGCAGTGTAGAATGAATTGAGATGTTCTCAGCAGATCAGCAGAGTAGAATGAATTGAGATGTTCTCAGTAGTTCAGCAGAGTAGAATGAATTGAGATGTTCTCATCATTTCAGCAGTGTAGAATGAATTCAGATGTTCTCAGTAATTCAGCAGAGTAGAATGAATTCAGATGTTCCCAGCAGTGTAGAATGAATTGAGATGTTCTCAGCAGTTCAGCAGTGTAGAATGAATTCAGATGTTCCCAGCAGTTCAGCAGAGTAGAATGAATTCAGATGTTCTCAGCAGATGAGCAGAGTAGAATGAATTGAGATGTTCTCAGCAGTTCACCAGAGTAGAATGAATTCAGATGTTCCCAGCAGTTCAGCAGAGTAGAATGAATTGATATGTTCTCGGCAGTTCAGCAGAGTAGAATGAATTGAGATGTTCTCAGCAGTTCAGCAGAGTAGAATGAATTGAGATGTTCTCAGCAGTTCAGCAGTGTAGAATGAATTCAGATGTTCCCAGCAGTTCAGCAGAGTAGAATGAATTCAGATGTTCTCACTAGTTCAGAAGAGTAGAATGAATTGAGATGTTCTCAGCAGTTCACCAGAGTAGAATGAATTCAGATGTTCTCACTAGTTCAGCAGAGTAGAATGAATTCAGATGTTCTCACTAGTTCAGCAGAGTAGAATGAATTCAGATGTTCTCACTAGTTCAGCAGAGTAGAATGAATTGAGATGTTCTCAGCAGTTCAGCAGTGTAGAATGATTTCAGATGTTCTCAGCAGTTCAGCAGAGTAGAATGAATTCAGATGTTCCCAGCAGTTCAGCAGAGTAGAATGAATTCAGATGTTCTCAGCAGTCCAGCAGAGTAGAATGAATTCAGATGTTCCCAGCATGATATAGAATCAATTATTTAAACAATGATCTGAAAGAATGAGACAGGAGTAAAAAAAGAGATAAAAAAACCCTTAAGTCTGCAGCAGAATAGGGCATTGTCCTATTACCATTTAAATGTAGCTCAACTGTAAATACACAAAAACACAACCATTACCTCTTCCCAGCATGTCCTTCCACTTCAGCAGAATCCAATTCAGATGTTCAATTCAGAGATTCAATTCAGATGTTCAGTTCAGATGTTCTCAGCAGTTCAGCAGAGTAGAATGAATTCAGATGTTCCCAGCAGTTCAGCAGAGTAGAATGAATTCAGATGTTCTCAGCAGATCAGCAGAGTAGAATGAATTCAGATGTTCCCAGCAGTTCAGCAGAGTAGAATGAATTCAGATGTTCTCAGCAGTTCAGCAGTGTAGCATGAATTGAGATGTTCTCAGCAGTTCAGCAGTGTAGAATGAATTGAGATGTTCTCAGTAGTTCAGCAGAGTAGAATGAATTGAGATGTTCTCAGCAGTTCAGCAGTGTAGAATGAATTAAGATGTTCTCAGCAGATCAGTAGAATGAATTCAGATGTTCCTAGCAGTTCAGCAGAGTAGAATGAATTAAGATGTTCATCAGTTCAGCAGTGTAGAATGAATTCAGATGTTCCCAGCAGTTCAGAAGAGTAGAATGAATTCAGATGTTCTCAGCACCAGCAGAGTAGAATGAATTCAGATGTTCCCAGCAGTTCAGAAGAGTAGAATGAATTCAGATGTTCTCAGCAGTTCAGCAGTGTAGAATGAATTGAGATGTTCTCAGCAGTTCAGCAGTGTAGAATGAATTGAGATGTTCTCAGCAGTTCAGCAGTGTAGAATGAATTGAGATGTTCTCAGCAGATCAGCAGAGTAGAATGAATTGAGATGTTCTCAGTAGTTCAGCAGAGTAGAATGAATTGAGATGTTCATCATTTCAGCAGTGTAGAATGAATTCAGATATTCTCAGTAATTCAGCAGAGTAGAATGAATTCAGATGTTCCCAGCAGTGTAGAATGAATTGAGATGTTCTCAGCAGTTCAGCAGTGTAGAATGAATTCAGATGTTCCCAGCAGTTCAGCAGAGTAGAATGAATTCAGATGTTCTCAGCAGATGAGCAGAGTAGAATGAATTGAGATGTTCTCAGCAGTTCACCAGAGTAGAATGAATTCAGATGTTCCCAGCAGTTCAGCAGAGTAGAATGAATTGATATGTTCTCGGCAGTTCAGCAGAGTAGAATGAATTGAGATGTTCTCAGCAGTTCAGCAGAGTAGAATGAATTGAGATGTTCTCAGCAGTTCAGCAGTGTAGAATGAATTCAGATGTTCCCAGCAGTTCAGCAGAGTAGAATGAATTCAGATGTTCTCACTAGTTCAGAAGAGTAGAATGAATTGAGATGTTCTCAGCAGTTCACCAGAGTAGAATGAATTCAGATGTTCTCACTAGTTCAGCAGAGTAGAATGAATTCAGATGTTCTCACTAGTTCAGCAGAGTAGAATGAATTCAGATGTTCTCACTAGTTCAGCAGAGTAGAATGAATTGAGATGTTCTCAGCAGTTCAGCAGTGTAGAATGATTTCAGATGTTCTCAGCAGTTCAGCAGAGTAGAATGAATTCAGATGTTCCCAGCAGTTCAGCAGAGTAGAATGAATTCAGATGTTCTCAGCAGTCCAGCAGAGTAGAATGAATTCAGATGTTCCCAGCATGATATAGAATCAATTATTTAAACAATGATCTGAAAGAATGAGACAGGAGTAAAAAAAGAGATAAAAAAACCCTTAAGTCTGCAGCAGAATAGGGCATTGTCCTATTACCATTTAAATGTAGCTCAACTGTAAATACACAAAAACACAACCATTACCTCTTCCCAGCATGTCCTTCCACTTCAGCAGAATCCAATTCAGATGTTCAATTCAGAGATTCAATTCAGATGTTCAGTTCAGATGTTCTCAGCAGTTCAGCAGAGTAGAATGAATTCAGATGTTCCCAGCAGTTCAGCAGAGTAGAATGAATTCAGATGTTCTCAGCAGATCAGCAGAGTAGAATGAATTCAGATGTTCCCAGCAGTTCAGCAGAGTAGAATGAATTCAGATGTTCTCAGCAGTTCAGCAGTGTAGCATGAATTGAGATGTTCTCAGCAGTTCAGCAGTGTAGAATGAATTGAGATGTTCTCAGTAGTTCAGCAGAGTAGAATGAATTGAGATGTTCTCAGCAGTTCAGCAGTGTAGAATGAATTAAGATGTTCTCAGCAGATCAGTAGAATGAATTCAGATGTTCCTAGCAGTTCAGCAGAGTAGAATGAATTAAGATGTTCATCAGTTCAGCAGTGTAGAATGAATTCAGATGTTCCCAGCAGTTCAGAAGAGTAGAATGAATTCAGATGTTCTCAGCACCAGCAGAGTAGAATGAATTCAGATGTTCCCAGCAGTTCAGAAGAGTAGAATGAATTCAGATGTTCTCAGCAGTTCAGCAGTGTAGAATGAATTGAGATGTTCTCAGCAGTTCAGCAGTGTAGAATGAATTGAGATGTTCTCAGCAGTGTAGAATGAATTGAGATGTTCTCAGCAGTGTAGAATGAATTCAGATTTCCTCAGTAGTTCAGCAGAGTAGAATGAATTGAGATGTTCCCAGCAGTTCAGCAGAGTAGAATGAATTCAGATGTTCTCAGCAGTTCAGCAGAGTAGAATGAATTCAGATGTTCCCAGCAGTTCAGCAGAGTAGAATGAATTGAGATGTTCTCAGCAGTTCAGCAGTGTAGAATGAATTCAGATGTTCTCAGCAGTTCAGCAGAGTAGAATGAATTGAGATGTTCTCAGCAGTTCAGCAGTGTAGAATGAATTGAGATGTTCTCAGCAGTTCAGCAGTGTAGAATGAATTCAGATGTTCCCAGCAGTTCAGCAGAGTAGAATGAATTGAGATGTTCTCAGCAGTTCAGCAGTGTAGAATGAATTGAGATGTTCTCAGCAGATCAGCAGAGAAGAATGAATTCAGATGTTCTCAGCAGTGTAGAATGAATTCAGATTTCCTCAGTAGTTCAGCAGAGTAGAATGAATTGAGATGTTCTCAGTAGTTCAGCAGAGTATAATTAATTCAGATGTTCCCAGAAGTTCAGCAGAGTAGAATGAATTGAGATGTTCTCAGTAGTTCAGCAGAGTATAATTAATTCAGATGTTCCCAGCAGTTCAGCAGAGTAGAATGAATTGAGATGTTCTCAGTAGTTCAGCAGAGTATAATTAATTCAGATGTTCCCAGCAGTTCAGCAGAGTAGAATGAATTCAGATGTTCTCAGCAGTTCAGCAGAGTAGAATGAATTCAGATGTTCCCAGCAGTTCAGCAGAGTAGAATGAATTGAGATGTTCTCAGCAGTTCAGCAGTGTAGAATGAATTCAGATGTTCTCAGCAGTTCAGCAGAGTAGAATGACTTGAGATGTTCTCAGCAGTTCAGCAGTGTAGAATGAATTCAGATGTTCTCAGCAGTTCAACAGTGTAGAATGAATTCAGATGTTCTCAGCAGTTCAGCAGAGTAGAATGAATTCAGATGTTCTCAGCAGACCAGCAGAGTAGAATGAATTGAGATGTTCTCAGCAGTTCAGCAGTGTAGAATGAATTCAGATGTTCTCAGCAGTTCAGCAGTGTAGAATGAATTCAGATGTTCTCAGCAGTTCAGCAGTGTAGAATGAATTCAGATGTTCCTAGCAGTTCAGCAGAGTAGAATAAATTCAGATGTTCTCAGCAGTTCAGAAGAGTAGAATGAATTCAGATGTTCTCAGCAGAGTAGAATGAATTCAGATGTTCTCAGCAGTTCAGCAGAGTAGAATGAATTCAGATGTTCTCAGCAGTTCAGCAGAGTAGAATAAATTCAGATGTTCTCAGCAGATCAGCAGAGTAGAATGAATTGAGATGTTCTCTGTAGTTCAGCAGAGTAGAATGAATTGAGATGTTCTCAGTAGTTCAGCAGAGTAGAATGAATTGAGATGTTCTCAGCAGTTCAGAAGAGTAGAATGAATTCAGATGTTCCCAGCAGTTCAGCAGAGTAGAATGAATTCAGATGTTCCCAGCAGTTCAGCAGTGTAGAATGAATTGAGATGTTCTCAGCAGATCAGTAGAATGAATTCAGATGTTCCTAGCAGTTCGTCAGAGTAGAATGAATTGAGATGTTCTCAGTAGTTCAGCAGAGTAGAATGAATTGAGATGTTCTCAGCAGTTCAGAAGAGTAGAATGAATTCAGATGTTCCCAGCAGTTCAGCAGAGTAGAATGAATTGATATGTTCTCAGTAGTTCAGCAGAGTAGAATGAATTGAGATGTTCCCAGCAGTTCAGCAGAATAGAATGAATTGATATGTTCTCAGCAGTTCAGCAGAGTAGAATGAATTCAGATGTTCCCAGCAGTTCAGCAGAATAGAATGAATTGATATGTTCTCAGCAGTTCAGCAGAGTAGAATGAATTCAGATGTTCCCAGCAGTTCAGCAGAGTAGAATGAATTGAGATGTTCTCAGCAGTTCAGCAGTGTAGAATGAATTCAGATGTTCTCAGCAGTTCAGCAGAGTAGAATGAATTGAGATGTTCAGTAGTTCAGCAGAGTATAATTAATTCAGATGTTCTCAGTAGTTTAGCAGTGTATAATTAATTCAGATGTTCTCAGCAGTTCAGCAGAGTAGAATGAATTCAGATGTTCCCAGCAGTTCAGCAGTGTAGAATGAATTGAGATGTTCTCAGCAGTGTAGAATGAATTCAGATTTCCTCAGTAGTTCAGCAGAGTAGAATGAATTGAGATGTTCTCAGTAGTTCAGCAGAGTATAATTAATTCAGATGTTCCCAGCAGTTCAGCAGAGTAGAATGAATAAAGATGTTCTCAGTAGTTCAGCAGAGTATAATTAATTCAGATGTTTCCAGCAGTTCAGCAGAGTAGAATGAATTCAGATGTTCCCGGCAGTTCAGCAGAGTAGAATGAATTCAGATGTTCTCGGCAGTTCAGCGGAGTAGAATGAATTCAGATGTTCCCAGCAGTTCAGCAGAGTAGAATGAATTCAGATGTTCCCAGCAGTTCAGCAGAATAGAATGAATTCATATGTTCTCAGCAGTTCAGCAGTGTAGAATGAATTCAGATGTTCCCAGCAGTTCAGCAGAGTAGAATGAATTGAGATGTTCTCAGCAGATCAGCAGAGTAGAATGGATTGAGATGTTCTCAGTAGTTCAGCAGAGTAGAATGAATTGAGATGTTCTCATCAGTTCAGCAGTGTAGAATGAATTGAGATGTTCTCAGTAGTTCAGCAGAGTAGAATGAATTGAGATGTTCTCAGTAGTTCAGCAGAGTAGAATGAATTGAGATGTTCCCAGCAGTGTAGAATGAATTGAGATGTTCTCAGCAGTTCAGCAGTGTAGAATGAATTCAGATGTTCCCAGCAGTTCAGCAGAGTAGAATGAATTCAGATGTTCCCAGCAGTGTAGAATGAATTGAGATGTTCCCAGGAGTTCAGCAGTGTAGAATGAATTCAGATGTTCCCAGCAGAGTAGAATGAATTCAGATGTTCCCAGCAGTTCAGCAGAGTAGAATGAATTGAGATGTTCTCAGTAGTTCAGCAGAGTAGAATGAATTGAGATGTTCTCATCAGTTCAGCAGTGTAGAATGAATTGAGATGTTCTCAGTAGTTCAGCAGAGTAGAATGAATTGAGATGTTCTCAGCAGTTCAGCAGTGTAGAATGAATTAAGATGTTCTCAGCAGATCAGTAGAATGAATTCAGATGTTCCTAGCAGTTCAGCAGAGTAGAATGAATTAAGATGTTCTCATCAGTTCAGCAGTGTAGAATGAATTCAGATGTTCTCAGCAGTTCAGAAAAGTAGAATGAATTGAGATGTTCTCAGCAGATCAGCAGAGTAGAATGAATTGAGATGTTCTCAGTAGTTCAGCAGAGTAGAATGAATTGAGATGTTCTCATCAGTTCAGCAGTGTAGAATGAATTGAGATGTTCTCAGTAGTTCAGCAGAGTAGAATGAATTGAGATGTTCTCAGCAGTTCAGCAGTGTAGAATGAATTAAGATGTTCTCAGCAGATCAGTAGAATGAATTCAGATGTTCCTAGCAGTTCAGCAGAGTAGAATGAATTAAGATGTTCTCATCAGTTCAGCAGTGTAGAATGAATTCAGATGTTCTCAGCAGTTCAGAAAAGTAGAATGAATTGAGATGTTCTCAGCAGATCAGCAGAGTAGAATGAATTGAGATGTTCTCAGTAGTTCAGCAGAATACAATGAATTGAGATGTTCTCATCAGTTCAGCAGAGTAGAATGAATTCAGATGTTCCCAGCAGTGTAGAATGAATTGAGATGTTCTCAGCAGTTCAGCAGTGTAGAATGAATTCAGATGTTCCCAGCAGTTCAGCAGAGTAGAATGAATTCAGATGTTCTCAGCAGATCAGCAGAGTAGAATGAATTCAGATGTTCTCAGCAGATCAGCAGAGTAGAATGAATTCAGATGTTCTCAGCAGTTCACCAGAGTAGAATGAATTGATATGTTCTCGGCAGTTCAGCAGAGTAGAATGAATTGAGATGTTCTCAGCAGTTCAGCAGAGTAGAATGAATTGAGATGTTCTCAGCAGTTCAGCAGTGTAGAATGAATTGAGATGTTCTCAGCAGATCAGCAGAGAAGAATAAATTCAGATGTTCTCAGCAGTGTAGAATGAATTCAGATTTCCTCAGTAGTTCAGCAGAGTAGAATGAATTGAGATGTTCTCAGTAGTTCAGCAGAGTATAATTAATTCAGATGTTCCCAGCAGTTCAGCAGAGTAGAATGAATTGAGATGTTCTCAGTAGTTCAGCAGAGTAGAATGAATTGAGATGTTCTCAGTAGTTCAGCAGAGTAGAATGAATTCAGATGTTCCCAGCAGTTCAGCAGAGTAGAATGAATTCAGATGTTCCCGGCAGTTCAGCGGAGTAGAATGAATTCAGATGTTCTCAGCAGATCAGCAGTGTAGAATGAATTCAAATGTTCTCAGCAGTTCAGCAGAGTAGAATGAAATCAGATGTTCTCAGCAGTTCAGCAGTGTAGAATGAATTCAGATGTTCTCAGCAGTTCAGCAGAGTAGAATGAATTGAGATGTTCTCAGCAGTTCAGCAGTGTAGAATGAATTCAGATGTTCTCAGCAGTTCAACAGTGTAGAATGAATTCAAATGTTCTCAGCAGTTCAGCAGAGTAGAATGAATTCAGATGTTCTCAGCAGACCAGCAGAGTAGAATGAATTGAGATGTTCTCAGCAGTTCAGCAGTGTAGAATGAATTCAGATGTTGTCAGCAGTTCAGCAGTGTAGAATGAATTCAGATGTTCTCAGCAGTTCAGCAGTGTAGAATGAATTCAGATGTTCCTAGCAGTTCAGCAGAGTAGAATAAATTCAGATGTTCTCAGCAGTTCAGAAGAGTAGAATCAAATCAGATGTTCTCAGCAGAGTAGAATGAATTCAGATGTTCTCAGCAGTTCAGCAGAGTAGAATGAATTCAGATGTTCTCAGCAGTTCAGCAGAGTAGAATAAATTCAGATGTTCTCAGCAGATCAGCAGAGTAGAATGAATTGAGATGTTCTCTGTAGTTCAGCAGAGTAGAATGAATTGAGATGTTCTCTGTAGTTCAGCAGAGTAGAATGAATTGAGATGTTCTCAGTAGTTCAGCAGAGTAGAATGAATTGAGATGTTCTCAGTAGTTCAGCAGAGTAGAATGAATTGAGATGTTCTCAGCAGTTCAGAAGAGTAGAATGAATTCAGATGTTCCCAGCAGTTCAGCAGAGTAGAATGAATTCAGATGTTCCCAGCAGTTCAGCAGTGTAGAATGAATTGAGATGTTCTCAGCAGATCAGTAGAATGAATTCAGATGTTCCTAGCAGTTCATCGGAGTAGAATGAATTGAGATGTTCTCAGTAGTTCAGCAGAGTAGAATGCTGAACTGCTTAGAACATCTCAATTTAGTGTAGAATGAATTGAGATGTTCTCAGCAGTTCACCAGAGTAGAATGAATTCAGATGTTCCCAGCAGTTCAGCAGAGTAGAATGAATTGATATGTTCTCAGCAGTTCAGCAGAGTAGAATGAATTGAGATGTTCTCAGTAGTTCAGCAGAGTAGAATGAATTGAGATGTTCTCAGCAGTTCAGCAGAGTAGAATGAATTCAGATGTTCCCAGCAGTTCAGCAGAGTAGAATGAATTGATATGTTCTCGGCAGTTCAGCAGAGTAGAATGAATTGAGATGTTCTCAGCAGAGTAGAATGAATTCAGATGTTCCCAGCAGTTCAGCAGAGTAGAATGAATTCAGATGTTCTCAGCAGTCCAGCAGAGTAGAATGAATTCAGATGTTCTCAGCAGTTCAGCAGAGTAGAATGAATTCAGATGTTCTCAGCAGATCAGCAGAGTAGAATGAATTCAGATGTTCCCAGCAGTTCAGCAGTGTAGAATGAATTGAGATGTTCTCAGCAGTTCAGCAGAGTAGAATGAATTGAGATATTCCCAGCAGTTCAGCAGAGTAGAATGAATTCATATGTTCTCAGCAGTTCAGCAGTGTAGAATGAATTCAGATGTTCTCAGCAGATCAGCAGAGTAGAATGAATTGAGATGTTCTCAGCAGTTCAGCAGAGTAGAATGAATTCAGATGTTCCCAGCAGTTCAGCAGAGTAGAATGAATTGAGATGTTCTCAGCAGTTCAGCAGAGTAGAATGAATTCAGATGTTCCCAGCAGTTCAGCAGAGTAGAATGAATTCAGATGTTCCCAGCATGATATAGAATTAATTATTTAAACAATGATCTGAAAGAATGAGACATGAGTAAAAAAAGAGATAAAAAAACCCTTAAGTATGCAGCAGAATAGGGCATTGTCCTATTACCATTTAAATGGAGCTCAACTGTAAATACACAAAAACACAAGCATTACCTCTTCCCAGCATGTCCTTCCACTTCAGCAGAATCCAATTCAGATGTTCTCAGCAGTTCAGCAGTGTAGAATGAATTCAGATGTTCTCAGCAGATCAGCAGAGTAGAATGAACTCAGATGTTCTCAGCAGATCAGCAGAGTAGAATGAACTCAGATGTTCTCAGCAGATCAGCAGAATAGAATGAATATAGATGTTTTCAGAAGTTCAGCAGTGTAGAATGAATTCAGATGTTCTCAGCAGTTCAGCAGAGTAGAATGAATTCAGATGTTCCCAGCAGTTCAGCAGAGTATAATGAATTGATATGTTCTCGGCAATTCAGCAGAGTAGAATGAATTGAGATGTTCTTATCAGTTTAGCTGTGTAGAATGAATTGAGATGTTCCCAGCAGTTCAGCAGAGTAGAATGAATTGAGATGTTCTCAGCAGATCAGCAGAGTAGAATGAATTGAGATGTTCCCAGCAGTTCAGCAGAGTAGAATGAATTGAGATGTTCTCAGCAGATCAGCAGAGTAGAATGAATTGAGATGTTCCCAGCAGTTCAGCAGAGTAGAATGAATTGAGATGTTCTCAGCAGTTCAGCAGTGTAGAATGAATTGAGATGTTCAGTAGTTCAGCAGAGTAGAATGAATTGAGATGTTCTCATCAGTTCAGCAGTGTAGAATGAATTGAGATGTTCTCAGCAGTTCAGCAGTGTAGAATGAATTGAGATGTTCTCAGCAGATCAGTAGAATGAATTCAGATGTTCCTAGCAGTTCAGCAGAGTAGAATGAATTAAGATGTTCTCAGCAGTTCAGCAGTGTAGAATGAATTCAGATGTTCCCAGCAGTTCAGCAGAGTAGAATGAATTCAGATGTTCTCAGCAGATCAGCAGAGTAGAATGAATTCAGATGTTCCCAGCAGTTCAGCAGAGTAGAATGAATTGAGATGTTCTCAGCAGATCAGCAGAGTAGAATGGATTGAGATGTTCTCAGTAGTTCAGCAGAGTAGAATGAATTGAGATGTTCTCATCAGTTCAGCAGTGTAGAATGAATTGAGATGTTCTCAGTAGTTCAGCAGAGTAGAATGAATTGAGATGTTCAGTAGTTCAGCAGAGTAGAATGAATTGAGATGTTCTCAGTAGTTCAGCAGAGTAGAATGAATTGAGATGTTCCCAGCAGTGTAGAATGAATTGAGATGTTCTCAGCAGTTCAGCAGTGTAGAATGAATTCAGATGTTCCCAGCAGTTCAGCAGAGTAGAATGAATTCAGATGTTCTCAGCAGATCAGCAGAGTTAGAATGAATTCAGATGTTCCCAGTAGTTCAGCAGAATAGAATGAATTGAGATGTTCAGTAGTTCAGCAGAGTAGAATGAATTCAGATGTTCCCAGCAGTGTAGAATGAATTGAGATGTTCTCAGCAGATCAGTAGAATGAATTCAGATGTTCCCAGCAGTTCAGCAGAGTAGAATGAATTGAGATGTTCTCAGCAGTTCAGCAGAGTAGAATGAATTGGAATGCTCTCAGCAGTTCAGCAGTGTAGAATGAATTCAGATGTTCTCAGCAGATCAGCAGAGTAGAATGAATTCAGATGTTCTCAGCAGTGTATAATGAATTGAGATGTTCTCGGCAGTTCAGCAGAGTAGAATGAAATGAGATGTTCCCGGCAGTTCATCAGAGTAGAATGAAAGGGCTTTATGCCCAGCTCTATGCACTACTTCCTGAACTTCAGCCAGCTCCTTGTTTCCTGTCTGCCATTATTGGTCAAATTGATTAATTCAGGTGTTCCTGACCTCAGTAGTCATGGTAACAATAATCAGACACACCTGAATTAATCAATTTGGCCAATAATGGCAGACAGGAAACAAGGAGCTGGCTGAAGTTCAGGAAGTAGTGCAGCTGGGCATAAAGCAAATTGAGATGTTCCCAGCAGTTCAGCAGAGTAGAATGAATTGAGATGTTCTCATCAGTTCAACAGTGTAGAATGAATTGAGATGTTCTCAGTAGTTCAGCAGAGTAGAATGAATTGAGATGTTCAGTAGTTCAGCAGAGTAGAATGAATTGAGATGTTCTCAGTAGTTCAGCAGAGTAGAATGAATTGAGATGTTCCCAGCAGTGTAGAATGAATTGAGATGTTCTCAGCAGTTCAGCAGTGTAGAATGAATTCAGATGTTCCCAGCAGTTCAGCAGAGTAGAATGAATTCAGATGTTCTCAGCAGATCAGCAGAGTAGAATGAATTCAGATGTTCCCAGTAGTTCAGCAGAATAGAATGAATTGAGATGTTCAGTAGTTCAGCAGAGTAGAATGAATTGAGATGTTCCCAGCAGTGTAGAATGAATTGAGATGTTCTCAGCAGATCAGTAGAATGAATTTAGATGTTCTCAGCAGATAAGCAGAGTAGAATGAATTGAGATGTTCTCGACAGTTCAGCAGAGTAGAATGAATTGAGATGTTCTCAGCAGTTCAGCAGAGTAGAATGAATTGAGATGTTCTCAGCAGTTCAGCAGAGTAGAATGAATTGAGATGTTCTCAGCAGTTCAGCAGAGTAGAATGAATTGAGATGTTCTCAGCAGTTCAGCAGAGTAGAATGAATTCAGATGTTCCCAGCATGATATAGAATTAATTATTTAAACAATGATCTGAAAGAATGAGACATGAGTAAAAAAAGAGATAAAAAAAAACTTAAGTATGCAGCAGAATAGGGCATTGTCCTATTACCATTTAAATGGAGCTCAACTGTAAATACACAAAAACACAAGCATTACCTCTTCCCAGCATGTCCTTCCACTTCAGCAGAATCCAATTCAGATGTTCAATTCAGATGTTCAGTTCAGATGTTCTCAGCAGTTCAGCAGAGTAGAATGAATTCAGATGTTCCCAGCAGTTCAGCAGAGTAGAATGAATTGAGATGTTCTCAGCAGTTCAGCAGTGTAGAATGAATTCAGATGTTCTCAGCAGTTCAGCAGAGTAGAATGAATTGAGATGTTCAGTAGTTCAGCAGAGTATAATTAATTCAGATGTTCTCAGTAGTTCAGCAGTGTATAATTAATTCAGATGTTCTCAGCAGTTCAGCAGAGTAGAATGAATTCAGATGTTCCCAGCAGTTCAGCAGTGTAGAATGAATTGAGATGTTCTCAGCAGTGTATAATGAATTCAGATTTCCTCAGTAGTTCAGCAGAGTAGAATGAATTGAGATGTTCTCAGTAGTTCAGCAGAGTATAATTAATTCAGATGTTCCCAGCAGTTCAGCAGAGTAGAAGGAATTGAGATGTTCTCAGTAGTTCAGCAGAGTATAATTAATTCAGATGTTTCCAGCAGTTCAGCAGAGTAGAATGAATTCAGATGTTCCCGGCAGTTCAGCAGAGTAGAATGAATTCAGATGTTCTCGGCAGTTCAGCGGAGTAGAATGAATTCAGATGTTCCCAGCAGTTCAGCAGAGTAGAATGAATTCAGATGTTCCCAGCAGTTCAGCAGAATAGAATGAATTCATATGTTCTCAGCAGTTCAGCAGTGTAGAATGAATTCAGATGTTCCTAGCAGTTCAGCAGAGTAGAATAAATTTAGATGTTCTCAGCAGTTCAGAAGAGTAGAATGAATTCAGATGTTCTCAGCAGAGTAGAATGAATTCAGATGTTCTCAGCAGTTCAGCAGAGTAGAATGAATTCAGATGTTCTCAGCAGTTCAGCAGAGTAGAATAAATTCAGATGTTCTCAGCAGATCAGCAGAGTAGAATGAATTGAGAGGTTCTCTGTAGTTCAGCAGAGTAGAATGAATTGAGATGTTCTCAGTAGTTCAGCAGAGTAGAATGAATTGAGATGTTCTCAGCAGTTCAGAAGAGTAGAATGAATTCAGATGTTCCCAGCAGTTCAGCAGTGTAGAATGAATTGAGATGTTCTCAGCAGATCAGCAGAGAAGAATGAATTCAGATGTTCTCAGCAGTGTAGAATGAATTCAGATTTCCTCAGTAGTTCAGCAGAGTATAATTAATTCAGATGTTCCCAGCAGTTCAGCAGAGTAAAATGAATTCAGATTTTCTCAGCAGTTCAGCAGAGTAGACGGATATCAGATGTTCCTAGCAGTTCAGCAGAGTAGAATGAATTGAGATGTTCTCAGCAGTTCAGCAGAGTAGAATGAATTGAGATGTTCTCGGCAGTTCAGCAGTGTAGAATGAATTCAGATGTTCTCAGTAGTTTAGCAGAGTAGAATGAATTGAGATGTTCTCAGTAGTTCAGAAGAGTAGAATGAATTCAGATGTTCCTGGCAGTTCAGCAGAGTAGAATGAATTGAGATGTTCTCAGCAGTTCAGCAGTGTAGAATGAATTGAGATGTTCTCAGCAGATCAGCAGAGAAGAATGAATTCAGATGTTCTCAGCAGTGTAGAATGAATTCAGATTTCCTCAGTAGTTCAGCAGAGTAGAATGAATTGAGATGTTCTCAGTAGTTCAGCAGAGTATAATTAATTCAGATGTTCCCAGCAGTTCAGCAGAGTAGAATGAATTCAGATGTTCTCAGCAGTTCAGCAGAGTAGAAGGAATTCAGATGTTCCTAGCAGTTCAGCAGAGTAGAATGAATTCAGATGTTCTCAGCAGTTCAGAAGAGTAGAATGAATTCAGATGTTCTCAGCAGTTCAGAAGAGTAGAATGAATTCAGATGTTCCTGGCAGTTCAGCAGAGTAGAATGAATTCAGATGTTCTCGGCAGTTCAGCAGAGTAGAATGAATTCAGATGTTCTCGGCAGTTCAGCAGTGTAGAATGAATTCAGATGTTCTCGGCAGTTCAGCAGAGTAGAATGAATTCAGATGTTCCCAGCATGATATAGAATTAATTATTTAAACAATGATCTGAAAGAATGAGACATGAGTAAAAAAAGAGATAGAAAACCCTTAAGTATGCAGCAGAATAGGGCATTGTCCTTTTACCATTTAAATGGAGCTCAACTGTAAATACACAAAAACACAAGCATTACCTCTTCCCAGCATGTCCTTCCACTTCAGCAGAATCCAATTCAGAGATTCAATTCAGATGTTCAGTTCAGATGTTCTCAGCAGTTCAGCAGAGTAGAATGATTTCAGATGTTCTCAGCAGTTCAGCAGAGTAGAAGGAATTCAGATGTTCTCTGCAGTTCAGCAGAATAGAATGAATTCAGATGTTCTCAGCAGATCAGCAGTGTAGAATGAATTCAGATGTTCTCAGCAGTTCAGCAGAGTAGAATGAATTCAGATGTTCTCAGCAGTTCAGCAGAGTAGAATGAATTCAGATGTTCTCAGCAGTTCAGCAGAATAGAATGAATTCAGATGTTCTCAGCAGATCAGCAGAGTAGAATGAATTCAGATGTTCTCAGCAGTTCAGCAGTGTAGAATGAATTGAGATGTTCTCAGCAGTTCAGCAGAGTAGAATGAATTGAGATGTTCTCAGCAGATCAGCAGAGAAGAATGAATTCAGATGTTCTCAGCAGTGTAGAATGAATTCAGATTTCCTCAGCAGTGTAGAATGAATTCAGATTTCCTCAGTAGTTCAGCAGAGTAGAATGAATTGAGATGTTCTCAGCAGATCAGCAGAGTAGAATGAATTGAGATGTTCTCAGCAGATCAGCAGAGTAGAATGAATTCAGATATTCCCAGCAGTTCAGCAGAGTATAATTAATTCAGATGTTCTCGGCAGTTCAGCAGAGTAGAATGAATTCAGATATTCCCAGCAGTTCAGCAGAGTAGAATGAATTCAGATGTTCTCGGCAGTTCAGCAGAGTAGAATGAATTGAGATGTTCTCAGCAGTTCAGCAGAGTAGAATGAATTGAGATGTTCTCAGCAGTGTAGAATGAATTCAGATATTCCCAGCAGTTCAGCAGAGTAGAATGAATTCATATGTTCTCAGCAGTTCAGCAGTGTAGAATGAATTCAGATGTTCTCAGCAGATCAGCAGAGTAGAATGAATTGAGATGTTCTCAGCAGTTCAGCAGAGTAGAATGAATTCAGATGTTCCCAGCAGTTCAGCAGAGTAGAATGAATTGAGATGTTCTCAGCAGTTCAGCAGAGTAGAATGAATTCAGATGTTCCCAGCATGATATAGAATTAATTATTTAAACAATGATCTGAAAGAATGAGACATGAGTAAAAAAAGAGATAAAAAAACCCTTAAGTATGCAGCAGAATAGGGCATTGTCCTATTACCATTTAAATGGAGCTCAACTGTAAATACACAAAAACACAAGCATTACCTCTTCCCAGCATGTCCTTCCACTTCAGCAGAAGCCAATTCAGATGTTCTCAGCAGTTCAGCAGTGTAGAATGAATTCAGATGTTCTCAGCAGATCAGCAGAGTAGAATGAACTCAGATGTTCTCAGCAGATCAGCAGAATAGAATGAATTGAGATGTTTTCAGAAGTTCAGCAGTGTAGAATGAATTCAGATGTTCTCAGCAGTTCAGCAGAGTAGAATGAATTCAGATGTTCCCAGCAGTTCAGCAGAGTAGAATGAATTGATATGTTCTCGGCAGTTCAGCAGAGTAGAATGAATTGAGATGTTCTTATCAGTTTAGCAGTGTAGAATGAATTGAGATGTTCCCAGCAGTTCAGCAGAGTAGAATGAATTGAGATGTTCTCAGCAGATCAGCAGAGTAGAATGAATTGAGATGTTCCCAGCAGTTCAGCAGAGTAGAATGAATTGAGATGTTCTCAGCAGATCAGCAGAGTAGAATGAATTGAGATGTTCAGTAGTTCAGCAGAGTAGAATGAATTGAGATGTTCTCATCAGTTCAGCAGTGTAGAATGAATTGAGATGTTCTCAGCAGTTCAGCAGTGTAGAATGAATTGAGATGTTCTCAGCAGATCAGTAGAATGAATTCAGATGTTCCTAGCAGTTCAGCAGAGTAGAATGAATTAAGATGTTCTCAGCAGTTCAGCAGTGTAGAATGAATTCAGATGTTCCCAGCAGTTCAGCAGAGTAGAATGAATTCAGATGTTCTCAGCAGATCAGCAGAGTAGAATGAATTCAGATGTTCCCAGCAGTTCAGCAGAGTAGAATGAATTGAGATGTTCTCAGCAGATCAACAGAGTAGAATGGATTGAGATGTTCAGTAGTTCAGCAGAGTAGAATGAATTGAGATGTTCTCATCAGTTCAGCAGTGTAGAATGAATATAGATGTTCTCAGTAGTTCAGCAGAGTAGAATGAATTGAGATGTTCAGTAGTTCAGCAGAGTAGAATGAATTGAGATGTTCTCAGTAGTTCAGCAGAGTAGAATGAATTGAGATGTTCCCAGCAGTGTAGAATGAATTGAGATGTTCTCAGCAGTTCAGCAGTGTAGAATGAATTGAGATGTTCCCAGCAGTTCAGCAGAGTAGAATGAATTCAGATGTTCTCAGCAGATCAGCAGAGTTAGAATGAATTCAGATGTTCCCAGTAGTTCAGCAGAATAGAATGAATTGAGATGTTCAGTAGTTCAGCAGAGTAGAATGAATTCAGATGTTCCCAGCAGTGTAGAATGAATTGAGATGTTCTCAGCAGATCAGTAGAATGAATTCAGATGTTCCCAGCAGTTCAGCAGAGTAGAATGAATTGAGATGTTCTCAGCAGTTCAGCAGAGTAGAATGAATTGGAATGCTCTCAGCAGTTCAGCAGTGTAGAATGAATTCAGATGTTCTCAGCAGATCAGCAGAGTAGAATGAATTCAGATGTTCTCAGCAGTGTATAATGAATTGAGATGTTCTCGGCAGTTCAGCAGAGTAGAATGAAATGAGATGTTCCCGGCAGTTCATCAGAGTAGAATGAAACGGCTTTATGCCCAGCTCTATGCACTACTTCCTGAACTTCAGCCAGCTCCTTGTTTCCTGTCTGCCATTATTGGTCAAATTGATTAATTCAGGTGTTCCTGACCTCAGTAGTCATGGTAACAATAATCAGACACACCTGAATTAATCAATTTGGCCAATAATGGCAGACAGGAAACAAGGAGCTGGCTGAAGTTCAGGAAGTAGTGCAGCTGGGCATAAAGCAAATTGAGATGTTCCCAGCAGTTCAGCAGAGTAGAATGAATTGAGATGTTCTCATCAGTTCAACAGTGTAGAATGAATTGAGATGTTCTCAGTAGTTCAGCAGAGTAGAATGAATTGAGATGTTCAGTAGTTCAGCAGAGTAGAATGAATTGAGATGTTCCCAGCAGTGTAGAATGAATTGAGATGTTCTCAGCAGTTCAGCAGTGTAGAATGAATTGAGATGTTCCCAGCAGTTCAGCAGAGTAGAATGAATTCAGATGTTCTCAGCAGATCAGCAGAGTAGAATGAATTCAGATGTTCCCAGTAGTTCAGCAGAATAGAATGAATTGAGATGTTCAGTAGTTCAGCAGAGTAGAATGAATTGAGATGTTCCCAGCAGTGTAGAATGAATTCAGATGTTCTCAGCAGATCAGTAGAATGAATTCAGATGTTCTCAGCAGATAAGCAGAGTAGAATGAATTGAGATGTTCTCGACAGTTCAGCAGAGTAGAATGAATTGAGATGTTCTCAGCAGTTCAGCAGAGTAGAATGAATTGAGATGTTCTCAGCAGTTCAGCAGAGTAGAATGAATTGATATGTTCTCGGCAGTTCAGCAGAGTAGAATGAATTGAGATGTTCTCAGTAGTTCAGCAGAGTAGAATGAATTGAGATGTTCTCAGCAGTTCAGCAGAGTAGAATGAATTCAGATGTTCCCAGCATGATATAGAATTAATTATTTAAACAATGATCTGAAAGAATGAGACATGAGTAAAAAAAGAGATAAAAAAACCCTTAAGTATGCAGCAGAATAGGGCATTGTCCTATTACCATTTAAATGGAGCTCAACTGTAAATACACAAAAACACAAGCATTACCTCTTCCCAGCATGTCCTTCCACTTCAGCAGAATCCAATTCAGATGTTCAATTCAGATGTTCAGTTCAGATGTTCTCAGCAGTTCAGCAGTGTAGAATGAATTCAGATGTTCTCAGCAGATCAGCAGAGTAGAATGAATTCAGATGTTCTCAGCAGATCAGCAGAGTAGAATGAATTGAGATGTTTTCAGAAGTTCAGCAGTGTAGAATGAATTCAGATGTTCTCAGCAGTTCAGCAGAGTAGAATGAATTCAGATGTTCCCAGCAGTTCAGCAGTGTAGAATGAATTCAGATGTTCCCAGCAGTTCAGCAGAGTAGAATGAATTCAGATGTTCTCAGCACAGTAGAATGAATTCAGATGTTCTCAGCAGATCAGCAGAGTAGAATGAATTCAGATGTTCCCAGCAGTTCAGCAGAGTAGAATGAATTGAGATGTTCTCATCAGTTCAGCAGTGTAGAATGAATTGAGATGTTCAGCAGTTCAGCAGTGTAGAATGAATTGAGCTGTTCTCAGCAGTTCAGCAGTGTAGAATGAATTGAGATGTTCCCAGCAGTTCAGCAGAGTAGAATGAATTTAGATGTTCCCAGAATGATATAGAATTAATTATTTAAACAATGATCTGAAAGAATGAGACATGAGTAAAAAAAGAGATAAAAAACCCTTACGTATGCAGCAGAATAGGGCATTGGCCTATTACCATTTAAATGGAGCTCAACTGTAAATACACAAAAACACAAGCATTACCTCTTCCCAGCATGTCCTTCCACTTCAGCAGAATCCAATTCAGATGTTCAATTCAGATGTTCAGTTCAGATGTTCTCAGCAGTTCAGCAGAGTAGAATGAATTCAGATGTTCCCAGCAGTTCAGCAGAGTAGAATGAATTGAGATGTTCTCAGCAGTTCAGCAGTGTAGAATGAATTCAGATGTTCTCAGCAGTTCAGCAGAGTAGAATGAATTGAGATGTTCTTAGCAGTTCAGCAGTGTAGAATGAATTCAGATGTTCTCAGCAGTTCAGCAGTGTAGAATGAATTCAGATGTTCTCAGCAGTTCAGCAGTGTAGAATGAATTCAGATGTTTCTAGCAGTTCAGCAGAGTAGAATAAATACAGATGTTCTCAGCAGTTCAGAAGAGTAGAATGAATTCAGATGTTCTCAGCAGAGTATAATGAATTTAGATGTTCTCAGCAGTTCAGCAGAGTAGAATGAATTCAGATGTTCTCAGCAGATCAGCAGAGTAGAATGAATTGAGATGTTCTCTGTAGTTCAGCAGAGTAGAATGAATTGAGATGTTCTCTGTAGTTCAGCAGAGTAGAATGAATTGAGATGTTCTCTGTAGTTCAGCAGAGTAGAATGAATTGAGATGTTCTCTGTAGTTCAGCAGAGTAGAATGAATTGAGATGTTCTCAGCAGTTCAGAAGAGTAGAATGCTGAACTGCTGGGAACATCTGAATTCATTCTACTCTTCTGAACTGCTGAGAACATCTCAATTCATTCTACTCTGCTGAACTACAGAGAACATCTCAATTCATTCTACTCTGCTGATCTGCTGAGAACATCTGAATTTATTCTACTCTGCTGAACTGCTGAGAACATCTGAATTCATTCTACTCTGCTGAACTGCTGAGAACATCTGAATTCATTCTACTCTGCTGAACTGCTGAGAACATCTCAATTCATTCTACTCTTCTGAACTAGTGAAGATTCAAAATCTCTTCATTTAATGTTGTTTTTAGTACTATTATTATTTTTTATTAATATTCATAATATGTATCTGTTTTATTACATGTATACACATTATTATTTGTAATCTTTGCATTTTGTGATTATAATGTTTTGAAGATGTGGGAGAGAGAGAGACTTTAGGAGACTTTGGGATAAGTTAAACTGTATGAGTGAATGTATGTTGGAGTGAGACTGAAAGTTTATGCAGTGTATAGGGAAACGATATACATTCCATAGTAAATGGAAACCACATGTTCTTGTGGTCATAGGTATGTGTTACTATGGTGATGCAGTTTTTTCTTGGTCAGTGGTATAAAGACTGAGACCCTTTGTTCAAAAAGTAGGAAGAGATGGTAACGATGCAGAATGAAGACCTCTGTTTCTCTTCCTCCTATGTCTTATAAATATTATAAATAAATTCGAGAGATCTCTTGGCAAAATCACTGGTGTCTCTTTTCATGGGGAAAGCAAAATAAGTTTTTTTAGATCTACAATTTGGCGTCACGGGAACAGGATGCATGTCCAGGCATTCGTCTCAATCATAGCAGGTAAGACTTTTTGCTTTATAAAAAGTTCTAAGTCTGCCTGATGATTAGAGACAGTGACTGAAACTGCTGAAAGAACTGTTTGATTTTAGGTACCAGTTGTTTTGCCAATGAATATAAGACATAGTAAAATATAAATACCAAAAATGAATAAAAATTAAGTCATTTGAATTGAATTTGGCTTATTTAAGTTCTCTGAAAAGTAAACCTCAAACAATATTTGAAATGCTGGGATAGAGGTGGATCTTTTTTAGAAAAAAGACCATCTAGTCAGAAATTTGGAATTAGCTGTAAATCGGTTAAGCTAGTAAAATTTGCTTGGTTATAACTGCGACGTGGTTGGATAGTGGCGGGACTGTTAAAGAAGGCAGAGTAATCCCTAAAACATCCAGCACACCGAAGATTCGTTCTCAGTAGGAGACGAGGAAAGTTGTAACACAAGTGGTACTTGATTGACCAAAGCGGTTAAATGTGGCGGGACTGTTTAAAACGATGGCAGGGTAATCCCTAAAACATTGTAACACGCTAGAGTTATACAAGTATAAAAGGCGCCCTTGTAACTAGCTAGGATCGTGGGCATTCTGAACCTGACCGTAAAGCTGTTCAAATATTTGAGGAGACTGATCCGAGTTAACTTTAAGAAAAAAAATAAATACCAAAGAAATTAATCTGAGATAAAATCCAAAGTATTTGAGAAGAAAGAAAGAAAAAGGAACTGTTTTGAGTTTTAAAAAGAAAACTAAAATACTGAAAAGCATTAGAGTTAACTTTTCTTTAAATTTTTCTTTTGTTCTGTGAGTGAGGGAGAAAGAGAGCGAAGCAGCCCCTCCCTTCAGATTTGCCCTGTACCTTCGTACACATACACACACACACATCCAGTTGGAGAGGGGGAGAGGCAGGGAGCCCCACACACACATACTTAGACACACACACATAGGCTGCAGCTCTGAGCACATACACATACTTACACAGACAGCCTGCAGCTCTGAGCACACACACACACAATACATACATAGCCCCTCCCGTATAATTCACACACACATGTAGGCACACATACATCCCTGCTGTACTGAGTGCACAGACTTTTAACACTTGAAGATGGCAGCAAGTGTCTGTAGCAGCAGTATGATCGCTGAATGGTATCTTGAAAAGAAGAAGAACAAGAAACTAACTAAACTTTTGAAAAATGGACTGGACATTGAAGCATACCACAAGTTAAACAAAATCATGTCCATCACATGTCCAGAGAAGGAAAACACAACCAGTGATGATTTATTTGATCCAGATTGGACAAATATAATAACTGAAGCTGAAAGGAAATATTCACAAGAACCAGTGAAATCTGCGACAACAGTAACGCCTCCACCTTACAAACCAATTTATCCACCTTTGCCTGAACAATACACAAGTTCATCTAAACCTCTGACGCAGCCTCAAGCTTCAAGATCAAACGGAGGTCCAGTTGACAAACTGTTTATTGCATCTGCACAAGCAGCTCCAATAATAACGAGATCTAAATCAGCCCAGCCAAGCAGAGACATGATGAGATGTACACCGGCTCATAATTATGGATCTGACTGGGGTGACGAGACAAGGGATGACGACATGACCACAGTTGACAAGATTGGTCCTGAATTTTCTTCACCTGTGATTAAAAGGGAAGAGTCGCAACCTGAGATGATGACCGAAGAAAGACCATTTACTCCGGGAGAACGACAAGCCATTCTCTCAGCCTTACCTCCTCTGAAGAGACAAGATCCAAACACAGAGTTTTGGCGAGAATTAGACTCTCTGGTTGAAGCAAATCAACTGACACTAAAAGACATTCACACCATTGTGAAAGCTAAAATCCCAAGAGACCGATGGGAACACTTGCCAGCAGTGATAACAACAGCCCAATGGGTAGACTTTGGGGTTGATGGCCAGGGAAGACACCTGGGTCTTTGGCAAACATTAGACGAATTTCGAAAAGAAATCCAAGAAATCTTGGGAAGTGGTAAAATTCCATTCACATCAGTGACATTGATTAAGCAAAAGGATGATGAATCTCCAGATGAATATGCTCTGCGTAAGTGGAATGCTTATGAGAGATGGGCTCTCTGTGCAAAGAAACAACCTGACAGAGATGATGTACAATTCACTGACACACTTGTGGATGGGTTTAGCTCTAAATACCAACAAGCGTTATCACTTGGAGTCAATCCAGGCGAAACATTTGACCAAATTATGCAATGGGCTGGCCGTCTAGAGATGGCTATGAGATCAAACAAGGAAGAAGGAAACAAGCCAAACCAAAGAGGAGTGGCGACAGTTCAATACAACATGGACATAGAGAGGTGGTTGAAGATTTGCAGCAACTGTGGAAAGCATGGACACTTAAGAAAAGACTGTTGGGCTAAAGGAGGTGGAGCAGAAGTCAAGGTCCATCTTTTAAACAAGTCATTGTGAAAAACCATGATGAAACCTCTCAAGGGAGGACGTGGACTGAAGCACAAGTTCGTCAGCTCATTGAAGGAATTATGTGTAACTGATTACTGGAACAGCAATGGTTCTACTTCCTGATGTTATGCCACCTGCAGAAACAGGAGGAGACTCTACTTTGTTTCAAGAGAAATTAAGATGCTATTTCACAATGCTGGACAAAATTACCAAAGACAATAATAGAAAGTGAATTCAACAGCAATGGGATGAAAACACACCACTACTGATATTCCACACATTCCTGAGTTAGGCAGTTTTGTTATAGTCAAGCATGTTGTAAAGGGAAGGGTGTAGGAACAGATAGATGGTATCATTGGTCACAAGTTAAACCTTGCTTAGTGAATAACAAAATGATGATGGCCTATAGTTTAAGATTGAGCAAATCTAAGAATTCATTTTTTTAAATACTGGGAAAAGTGATGATTAATTGTTTTTCTGCTTCCATTTCAGGAATCAAGTTCATTGACATTAATTAGAGATGGTTAGAAGTTCTTCTTGATAAAAGACATTGATAAAACCGGAATGGGAAATATGGTGTGAGATAGGAGATTTTGTACACTACACTACTTACAAAACACAACCTCACAAACAATGAACACCCGCTTACTGATTTACAACCCCAAGGGATAGGACCCTTTAACATCAACGTTTATTTTAATTTCTTATTTTGGCTCGGAACTGGGGGATTTAATTAATTAACGAGTTAATTAATTAATGAGTCCAGGCACGGGCAGAATACTTTTTTAGTTTTTCTTTTCTTAGATGATTGGGGTTCATTTTAAATGCTTACACATAGATGTTAAATGACACATAGCATACGGGGACATAACATGGGTTGGGTTTGTGTTTGTTATTTGTTTTCTTTTCTTTTCTTTTTCCATTCTTCTGTTCTTTTATGTCTATGTCTTGGTCTACTATTTCTCCTCACCACTATCACTTCAATAGGCTGGCCACCTGGGGATGATGGTGTGGAACTGACTGTCGTAGTTCCAGAGGAGGGACTGAAGATTCAAAATCTCTTCATTTAATGTTGTTTTTAGTACTATTATTATTTTTTATTAATATTCATAATATGTATCTGTTTTATTACATGTATACACATTATTATTTGTAATCTTTGCATTTTGTGATTATAATGTTTTGAAGATGTGGGAGAGAGAGAGACTTTAGGAGACTTTGGGATAAGTTAAAATGTATGAGTGAATGTATGTTGGAGTGAGACTGAAAGTTTATGCAGTGTATAGGGAAACGATATACATTCCATAGTAAATGGAAACCACATGTTCTTGTGGTCATAGGTATGTGTTACTATGGTGATGCAGTTTTTTCTTGGTCAGTGGTATAAAGACTGAGACCCTTTGTTCAAAAAGTAGGAAGAGATGGTAACGATGCAGAATGAAGACCTCTGTTTCTCTTCCTCCTATGTCTTATAAATATTATAAATAAATTCGAGAGATCTCTTGGCAAAATCACTGGTGTCTCTTTTCATGGGGAAAGCAAAATAAGTTTTTTTAGATCTACACTAGTGAGAACATCTGAATTCATTCTACTCTGCTGAACTGCTGGGAACATCTGAATTCATTCTACACTGCTGAACTGCTGAGAACATCTCAATTCATTCTACTCTGCTGAACTGCTGAGAACATCTCAATTCATTCTACTCTGCTGAACTACTGAGAACATCTCAATTCATTCTACTCTGCTGAACTGCCGAGAACATATCAATTCATTCTACTCTGCTGAACTGCTGGGAACATCTGAATTCATTCTACTCTGGTGAACTGCTGAGAACATCTCAATTCATTCTACACTGAATTGAGATGTTCTAAGCAGTTCAGCATTCTACTCTGCTGAACTACTGAGAACATCTCAGCTCATTCTACTCTGATGAACTGCTAGGAACATCTGAATTCATTCTACACTGCTGAACTGCTGGGAACATCTGAATTCATTCTACTCTGCTGAACTGCTGGGAACATCTGAATTCAGAGTAGAATGAATTCAGATGTTCCCAGCAGTTCAGCAGTGTAGAATGAATTCAGATGTTCCTAGCAGTTCATCAGAGTAGAATCTACTCTGATGAACTGCTAGGAACATCTGAATTCATTCTACACTGCTGAACTGCTGGGAACATCTGAATTCATTCTACTCTGAACTACTCAGTAGTTCAGCAGAGTAGAATGAATTGAGATGTTCTCAGTAGTTCAGCAGAGTAGAATGAATTGAGATGTTCTCAGCAGTTCAGCAGAGTAGAATGAATTGAGATGTTCTCAGCAGTTCAGCAGTGTAGAATGAATTCAGATGTTCCCAGCAGTTCAGCAGAGTAGAATTAATTCAGATGTTCTCAATAGTTCAGAAGAGTAGAATGAATTGAGATGTTCTCAGCAGTTCAGCAGAGTAGAATGAATTGAGATGTTCTCAGCAGTTCAGCAGAATAGAATGAATTCAGATGTTCTCACTAGTTCAGCAGAGTAGAATGAATTCAGATGTTCTCACTAGTTCAGCAGAGTAGAATGAATTTAGATGTTCCCAGCAGTTCAGCAGAGTAGAATGAATTCAGATGTTCTCAGCAGTCCAGCAGAGTAGAATGAATTCAGATGTTCCCAGCATGATATAGAATTAATTATTTAAACAATGATCTGAAAGAATGAGACAGGAGTAAAAAAAGAGATAAAAAAAACCTTAAGTATGCAGCAGAATAGGGCATTGTCCTATTACCATTTAAATGTAGCTCAACTGTAAATACACAAAAACACAAGCATTACCTCTTCCCAGCATGTCCTTCCACTTCAGCAGAATCCAATTCAGATGTTCAATTCAGAGATTCAATTCAGATGTTCAGTTCAGATGTTCTCAGCAGTTCAGCAGAGTAGAATGAATTCAGATGTTCTCAGCAGTTCAGCAGAGTAGAATGAATTCAGATGTTCTCAGCAGTTCAGCAGAATAGAATGAATTCAGATGTTCTCAGCAGATCAGCAGTGTAGAATGAATTCAGATGTTCTCAGCAGTTCAGCAGAGTAGAATGAATTCAGATGTTCTCGGCAGTTCAGCAGAATAGAATGAATTCAGATGTTCTCAGCAGTGTAGAATGAATTCAGATTTCCTCAGTAGTTCAGCAGAGTAGAATGAATTGAGATGTTCAGTAGTTCAGCGGAGTATACTTAATTCAGATGTTCCCAGCAGTTCAGCAGAGTACAATGAATTGAGATGTTCTCAGTAGTTCAGCAGAGTATAATTAATTCAGATGTTTCCAGCAGTTCAGCAGAGTAGAATGAATTTAGATGTTCCCGGCAGTTCAGCAGAGTAGAATGAATTCAGATGTTCTCGGCAGTTCAGCGGAGTAGAATGAATTCAGATGTTCCCAGCAGTTCAGCAGAATAGAATGAATTCATATGTTCTCAGCAGTTCAGCAGAGTAGAATGAATTCAGATGTTCCCAGCAGTTCAGCAGAATAGAATGAATTCAGATGTTCTCGGCAGTTCAGCAGAGTAGAATGAATTCAGATGTTCTCGGCAGTTCAGCAGAGTAGAATGAATTCAGATTTTCTCGGCAGTTCAGCAGTGTAGAATGAATTCAGATGTTCTCAGCAGTTCAGCAGAGTAGAATGAATTCAGATGTTTCCAGCATGATATAGAATTAATTATTTAAACAATGATCTGAAAGAATGAGACATGAGTAAAAAAAGAGATAGAAAACCCTTAAGTATGCAGCAGAATAGGGCATTGTCCTATTACCATTTAAATGGAGCTCAACTGTAAATACACAAAAACACAAGCATTACCTCTTCCCAGCATGTCCTTCCACTTCAGCAGAATCCAATTCAGAGATTCAATTCAGATGTTCAGTTCAGATGTTCTCAGCAGTTCAGCAGAGTAGAATGATTTCAGATGTTCTCAGCAGTTCAGCAGAGTAGAAGGAATTCAGATGTTCTCTGCAGTTCAGCAGAATAGAATGAATTCAGATGTTCTCAGCAGATCAGCAGTGTAGAATGAATTCAGATGTTCTCTGCAGTTCAGCAGAGTAGAAAGAATTCAGATGTTCTCAGCAGTTCAGCAGAATAGAATGAATTCAGATGTTCTCAGCAGTGTAGAATGAATTCAGATTTCCTCAGTAGTTCAGCAGAGTAGAATGAATTGAGATGTTCTCAGCAGATCAGCAGAGAAGAATGAATTCAGATGTTCTCAGCAGTGTAGAATGAATTCAGATTTCCTCAGTAGTTCAGCAGAGTAGAATGAATTGATATGTTCTCAGTAGTTCAGCAGAGTATAATTAATTCAGATGTTCCCAGCAGTTCAGCAGAGTAGAATGAATTCAGATGTTCTCAGCAGTTCAGCAGAGTAGAAGGATATCAGATGTTCCTAGCAGTTCAGCAGAGTAGAATGAATTGAGATGTTCTCAGCAGTTCAGCAGAGTAGAATGAATTGAGATGTTCTCGGCAGTTCAGCAGTGTAGAATGAATTAAGATGTTCTCAGCAGTTCAGCAGTGTAGAATGAATTGAGATGTTCTCAGCAGATTAGCAGAGAAGAATGAATTCAGATGTTCTCAGCAGTGTAGAATGAATTCAGATTTCCTCAGTAGTTCAGCAGAGTAGAATGAATTGAGATGTTCTCAGTAGTTCAGCAGTGTATAATTAATTCAGATGTTCCCAGCAGTTCAGCAGAGTAGAATGAATTGAGATGTTTTCAGTAGTTCAGCAGAGTATAATTAATTCAGATGTTCCCAGCAGTTCAGCAGAGTAGAATGAATTCAGATGTTCTCAGCAGTTCAGCAGAGTAGAGGGAATTCAGATGTTCCTAGCAGTTCAGCAGAGTAGAATGAATTGAGATGTTCTCAGCAGTTCAGCAGAGTAGAATGAATTGAGATGTTCTCGGCAGTTCAGCAGTGAAGAATGAATTCAGATGTTCTCAGCAGTTCAGAAGAGTAGAATGAATTCAGATATTCCTGGCAGTTCAGCAGTGTAGAATGAATTAAGATGTTCTCAGCAGTTCAGCAGTGTAGAATGAATTGAGATGTTCTCAGCAGATCAGCAGAGAAGAATGAATTCAGATGTTCTCAGCAGTGTAGAATGAATTCAGATTTCCTCAGTAGTTCAGCAGAGTAGAATGAATTGAGATGTTTTAAGTAGTTCAGCAGTGTATAATTAATTCAGATGTTCCCAGCAGTTCAGCAGAGTAGAATGAATTGAGATGTTCTCAGTAGTTCAGCAGAGTATAATTAATTCAGATGTTCCCAGCAGTTCAGCAGAGTAGAATGAATTCAGATGTTCTCAGCAGTTCAGCAGAGTAGAGGGAATTCAGATGTTCCTAGCAGTTCAGCAGAGTAGAATGAATTGAGATGTTCTCAGCAGTTCAGCAGAGTAGAATGAATTGAGATGTTCTCGGCAGTTCAGCAGTGAAGAATGAATTCAGATGTTCTCAGCAGTTCAGAAGAGTAGAATGAATTCAGATGTTCCTGGCAGTTCAGCAGAGTAGAATGAATTCAGATGTTCTCGGCAGTTCAGCAGAGTAGAATGAATTGAGATGTTCTCAGCAGATCAGCAGAGTAGAATGAATTCAGATGTTCCCAGCAGTTCAGCAGTGTAGAATGAATTGAGATGTTCTCAGCAGATCAGCAGAGTAGAATGAATTGAGATGTTCTCAGCAGATCAGCAGAGAAAAAAGGAATTGAGACGTTCTCAGCAGAGTAGAATGAATTGAGATGTTCTCAGCAGTTCAACAGTGTAGAATGAATTCAGATGTTCTCAGCAGTTCAGCAGTGTAGAATGAATTGAGATGTTCCCAGCATGATATAGAATTAATTATTTAAACAATGATCTGAAAGAATGAGACACGAGTAAAAAAAAGAGATAAAAAAACCTTAAGTATGCAGCAGAATAGGGCATTGTCCTATTACCATTTAAATGGAGCTCAACTGTAAATACACAAAAACACAAGCATTACCTCTTCCCAGCATGTCCTTCCACTTCAGCAGAATCCAATTCAGATGTTCAATTCAGATGTTCAGTTCAGATGTTCAGTTCAGATGTTCTCAGCAGTTCAGCAGAGTAGAATGAATTCAGATGTTCCCAGCAGTTCAGCAGAGTAGAATGAATTCAGATGTTCTCAGCAGTTCAGCAGTGTAGAATGACTTGAGATGTTCTCAGCAGTTCAGCATAATAGAATGAATTCAGATGTTCCTAGCAGTTCAGCAGAGTAGAATGAATTCAGATGTTCTCAGCAGTGCAGAAGAGTAGAATTGTCACGATCCACACACAGGAAATAGGGATTAAATCCAAGAGCAGTTGTTTATTTAAAGGGTAATCCAAAATCGTAAACCAGTCCAAGCAAGGGTCAAAATCCAAAGGCAATCCAACATATACAGGAAAACAAAAACAAGAATCAAAGAAAACAGGACCTCAGAAGTGGTGTAATAATTGAAAGGACTCCATGGCACACACTGAAACAGACAGGGTATATATACACAGGGAATGACAATGATAATGGGGAATTGGCAGAGTGCAATGATCAGTAATGAGGAACGGCTGAGTGCAATGATAAAACAAGGATCGTGGGAAATGTAGTTCATGAAGTGAATGACACCATGGGAAAGGAGGACATCTAGTGGACACCTGGGGAACACAAACCTAACACTGTGACATAACCCCCTCCCTACGGAGCGGATCCCAGAAGCTCCATCAGACCACAGCGGGACAGGAAGGAAACATCAGGGCGGGATTGGAGGGACCGACCGGGGGTGGAATAGGAGGGACCGACCAGGGGGGGAACGGGAGGGACAGACCAGGGCCGGACGGGAGGGACAGACCGCATAGTCCTGGACGGCCCGGGCGAAATTCATTCTACACTGCTGAACTGCCGAGAACATCTGAATTCATTCTACTCTGCTGAACTGCTGGGAACATCTGAATTCATTCTACTCTGCTGATCTGCTGACAACATCTCGATTTATTCTACTCTGCTGAACTGCTGAGAACATCTCAATTCATTCTACTCTGCTGAACTGCTAGGAACATCTGAATTCATTCTGCTGAGAACATCTCAATTCATTCTACATTGCTGGGAACATCTGAATTCATTCTACTCTGCTGAACTACTGAGAACATCCCAATTCATTCTACTCTGCTGATCTGCTGAGAACATCTCAATTCATTCTACTCTGATGATCTGCTGAGAACATCTCAATTCATTATACTCTGCGGATCTGCTGAGAACATCTCATTTAATTCTACTCTGCTGATCTGCTGAGAACATCTCAATTCATTATACTCTGCGGATCTGCTGAGAACATCTCAATTCATTCTACTCTGCTGAACTGCTGAGAACATCTCAATTCATTCTACTCTGCTGAGAACATCTGAATTCATTCTACTCTGCTGAACTGCTGGGAACATCTGAATTCATTCTACTCTGCTGAACTGCTGAGAACATCTGAACTGAACATCTGAATTGAATCTCTGAATTGAACATCTGAATTGGATTCTGCTGAAGTGGAAGGACATGCTGGGAAGAGGTAATTCTTGTGTTTTTGTGTATTTACAGTTGAGCTCCATTTAAATGGTAATAGGACAATGCCCTATTCTGCTGCATACTTAAGGTTTTTTTATCTCTTTTTTTTACTCGTGTCTCATTCTTTCAGATCATTGTTTAAATAATTAATTCTATATCATGCTGGGAACATCTGAATTCATTCTACTCTCTCAGCAGTTCAGCAGTGTAGAATGAATTGAGATGTTCTCAGCAGATCAGCAGAGAAGAATGAATTCAGATGTTCTCAGCAGTGTAGAATGAATTCAGATTTCCTCAGTAGTTCAGCAGAGTAGAATGAATTGAGATGTTCTCAGTAGTTCAGCAGAGTATAATTAATTCAGATGTTCCCAGCAGTTCAGCAGAGTAGAATGAATTGAGATGTTCTCAGTAGTTCAGCAGAGTATAATTAATTCAGATGTTCCCAGCAGTTCAGCAGAGTAGAATGAATTGAGATGTTCTCAGTAGTTCAGCAGAGTATAATTAATTCAGATGTTCCCAGCAGTTCAGCAGAGTAGAATGAATTCAGATGTTCTCAGCAGTTCAGCAGAGTAGAATGAATTGAGATGTTCTCAGCAGTTCAGCAGAGTAGAATGAACTGAGATGTTCTCGGCAGTTCAGCAGTGTAGAATGAATTCAGATGTTCTCAGCAGTTCAGAAGAGTAGAATGAATTCAGATGTTCCTGGCAGTTCAGCAGTATAGAATGAATTGAGATGTTCTCAGCAGTTCAGCAGTATAGAATGAATTGAGATGTTCTCAGCAGATCAGCAGAGAAGAATGAATTCAGATGTTCTCAGCAGTGTAGAATGAATTCAGATTTCCTCAGTAGTTCAGCAGAGTAGAATGAATTGAGATGTTCTCAGTAGTTCAACAGAGTAGAATGAATTCAGATGTTCTCAGTAGTTCAGCAGTGTAGAATGAATTGAGATGTTCTCAGCAGATCAGTAGAATGAATTAAGATATTCCTAGCAGTTCAGCAGAGTAGAATGAATTCAGATGTTCTCAGCAGTTCAGCAGAGTAGAAGGAATTCAGATGTTCCTAGCAGTTCAGCAGAGTAGAATGAATTGAGATGTTCTCAGCAGTTCAGCAGAGTAGAATGAATTGAGATGTTCTCGGCAGTTCAGCAGTGAAGAATGAATTCAGATGTTCTCAGCAGTTCAGCAGTGTAGAATGAATTCAGATGTTCTCAGCAGTTCTGCAGAGTAGAATGAATTCAGATGTTCCCAGCATGATATAGAATTAATTATTTAAACAATGATCTGAAAGAATGAGACATGAGTAAAAAAAGAGATAAAAAACCCTTAAGTATGCAGCAGAATAGGGCATTGTCCTATTACCATTTAAATGGAGCTCAACTGTAAATACACAAAAACACAAGCATTACCTCTTCCCAGCATGTCCTTCCACTGCAGCAGAATCCAATTCAGATGTTCAATTCAGAGATTCAATTCAGATGTTCAGTTCAGATGTTCTCAGCAGTTCAGCAGAGTAGAATGAATTCAGATGTTCTCAGCAGTTCAGCAGAGTAGAATGAATTCAGATGTTCTCAGCAGTTCAGCAGAGTAGAATGAATTGAGATGTTCTCAGCAGATCAGCAGAGTAGAATGAATTGAGATGTTCTCAGCAGATCAGCAGAGTAGAATGAATTGAGATGTTCTCAGCAGATCAGCAGAGTAGAATGAATTGAGATGTTCTCAGCAGAGCAGCAGAGTAGAATGAATTGAGATGTTCTCAGCAGATCAGCAGAGTAGAATGAATTGAGATGTTCCCAGCAGATCAGCAGAGTAGAATGAATTGAGATGTTCCCAGCAATGTAGAATGAATTGAGATGTTCGCAGCAGAATGAATTCAGATGTTCCTAGCAGTTCAGCAGAGTAGAATGAATTGAGATGTTCTCAGCAGTTCAGCAGAGTAGAATGAATCGAGATGTTCTCAGCAGAGTAGAATGAATTCAGATGTTCCCAGCAGTTCAGCAGAGTAGAATGAATTCAGATGTTCTCGGCAGTTCAGCAGTGTAGAATGAATTGAGATGTTCTCAGCAGATCAGCAGAGAAGAATGAATTCAGATGTTCTCAGCAGTGTAGAATGAATTCAGATTTCCTCAGTAGTTCAGCAGAGTAGAATGAATTGAGATGTTTTAAGTAGTTCAGCAGTGTATAATTAATTCAGATGTTCCCAGCAGTTCAGCAGAGTAGAATGAATTGAGATGTTCTCAGTAGTTCAGCAGAGTATAATTAATTCAGATGTTCCCAGCAGTTCAGCAGAGTAGAATGAATTCAGATGTTCTCAGCAGTTCAGCAGAGTAGAGGGAATTCAGATGTTCCTAGCAGTTCAGCAGAGTAGAATGAATTGAGATGTTCTCAGCAGTTCAGCAGAGTAGAATGAATTGAGATGTTCTCGGCAGTTCAGCAGTGAAGAATGAATTCAGATGTTCTCAGCAGTTCAGAAGAGTAGAATGAATTCAGATGTTCCTGGCAGTTCAGCAGAGTAGAATGAATTCAGATGTTCTCGGCAGTTCAGCAGAGTAGAATGAATTGAGATGTTCTCAGCAGATCAGCAGAGTAGAATGAATTCAGATGTTCCCAGCAGTTCAGCAGTGTAGAATGAATTGAGATGTTCTCAGCAGATCAGCAGAGTAGAATGAATTGAGATGTTCTCAGCAGATCAGCAGAGAAAAAAGGAATTGAGACGTTCTCAGCAGAGTAGAATGAATTGAGATGTTCTCAGCAGTTCAACAGTGTAGAATGAATTCAGATGTTCTCAGCAGTTCAGCAGTGTAGAATGAATTGAGATGTTCCCAGCATGATATAGAATTAATTATTTAAACAATGATCTGAAAGAATGAGACACGAGTAAAAAAAAGAGATAAAAAAACCTTAAGTATGCAGCAGAATAGGGCATTGTCCTATTACCATTTAAATGGAGCTCAACTGTAAATACACAAAAACACAAGCATTACCTCTTCCCAGCATGTCCTTCCACTTCAGCAGAATCCAATTCAGATGTTCAATTCAGATGTTCAGTTCAGATGTTCAGTTCAGATGTTCTCAGCAGTTCAGCAGAGTAGAATGAATTCAGATGTTCCCAGCAGTTCAGCAGAGTAGAATGAATTCAGATGTTCTCAGCAGTTCAGCAGTGTAGAATGACTTGAGATGTTCTCAGCAGTTCAGCATAATAGAATGAATTCAGATGTTCCTAGCAGTTCAGCAGAGTAGAATGAATTCAGATGTTCTCAGCAGTGCAGAAGAGTAGAATTGTCACGATCCACACACAGGAAATAGGGATTAAATCCAAGAGCAGTTGTTTATTTAAAGGGTAATCCAAAATCGTAAACCAGTCCAAGCAAGGGTCAAAATCCAAAGGCAATCCAACATATACAGGAAAACAAAAACAAGAATCAAAGAAAACAGGACCTCAGAAGTGGTGTAATAATTGAAAGGACTCCATGGCACACACTGAAACAGACAGGGTATATATACACAGGGAATGACAATGATAATGGGGAATTGGCAGAGTGCAATGATCAGTAATGAGGAACGGCTGAGTGCAATGATAAAACAAGGATCGTGGGAAATGTAGTTCATGAAGTGAATGACACCATGGGAAAGGAGGACATCTAGTGGACACCTGGGGAACACAAACCTAACACTGTGACATAACCCCCTCCCTACGGAGCGGATCCCAGAAGCTCCATCAGACCACAGCGGGACAGGAAGGAAACATCAGGGCGGGATTGGAGGGACCGACCGGGGGTGGAATAGGAGGGACCGACCAGGGGGGGAACGGGAGGGACAGACCAGGGCCGGACGGGAGGGACAGACCGCATAGTCCTGGACGGCCCGGGCGAAATTCATTCTACACTGCTGAACTGCCGAGAACATCTGAATTCATTCTACTCTGCTGAACTGCTGGGAACATCTGAATTCATTCTACTCTGCTGATCTGCTGACAACATCTCGATTTATTCTACTCTGCTGAACTGCTGAGAACATCTCAATTCATTCTACTCTGCTGAACTGCTAGGAACATCTGAATTCATTCTGCTGAGAACATCTCAATTCATTCTACATTGCTGGGAACATCTGAATTCATTCTACTCTGCTGAACTACTGAGAACATCCCAATTCATTCTACTCTGCTGATCTGCTGAGAACATCTCAATTCATTCTACTCTGATGATCTGCTGAGAACATCTCAATTCATTATACTCTGCGGATCTGCTGAGAACATCTCATTTAATTCTACTCTGCTGATCTGCTGAGAACATCTCAATTCATTATACTCTGCGGATCTGCTGAGAACATCTCAATTCATTCTACTCTGCTGAACTGCTGAGAACATCTCAATTCATTCTACTCTGCTGAGAACATCTGAATTCATTCTACTCTGCTGAACTGCTGGGAACATCTGAATTCATTCTACTCTGCTGAACTGCTGAGAACATCTGAACTGAACATCTGAATTGAATCTCTGAATTGAACATCTGAATTGGATTCTGCTGAAGTGGAAGGACATGCTGGGAAGAGGTAATTCTTGTGTTTTTGTGTATTTACAGTTGAGCTCCATTTAAATGGTAATAGGACAATGCCCTATTCTGCTGCATACTTAAGGTTTTTTTATCTCTTTTTTTTACTCGTGTCTCATTCTTTCAGATCATTGTTTAAATAATTAATTCTATATCATGCTGGGAACATCTGAATTCATTCTACTCTCTCAGCAGTTCAGCAGTGTAGAATGAATTGAGATGTTCTCAGCAGATCAGCAGAGAAGAATGAATTCAGATGTTCTCAGCAGTGTAGAATGAATTCAGATTTCCTCAGTAGTTCAGCAGAGTAGAATGAATTGAGATGTTCTCAGTAGTTCAGCAGAGTATAATTAATTCAGATGTTCCCAGCAGTTCAGCAGAGTAGAATGAATTGAGATGTTCTCAGTAGTTCAGCAGAGTATAATTAATTCAGATGTTCCCAGCAGTTCAGCAGAGTAGAATGAATTGAGATGTTCTCAGTAGTTCAGCAGAGTATAATTAATTCAGATGTTCCCAGCAGTTCAGCAGAGTAGAATGAATTCAGATGTTCTCAGCAGTTCAGCAGAGTAGAATGAATTGAGATGTTCTCAGCAGTTCAGCAGAGTAGAATGAACTGAGATGTTCTCGGCAGTTCAGCAGTGTAGAATGAATTCAGATGTTCTCAGCAGTTCAGAAGAGTAGAATGAATTCAGATGTTCCTGGCAGTTCAGCAGTATAGAATGAATTGAGATGTTCTCAGCAGTTCAGCAGTATAGAATGAATTGAGATGTTCTCAGCAGATCAGCAGAGAAGAATGAATTCAGATGTTCTCAGCAGTGTAGAATGAATTCAGATTTCCTCAGTAGTTCAGCAGAGTAGAATGAATTGAGATGTTCTCAGTAGTTCAACAGAGTAGAATGAATTCAGATGTTCTCAGTAGTTCAGCAGTGTAGAATGAATTGAGATGTTCTCAGCAGATCAGTAGAATGAATTAAGATATTCCTAGCAGTTCAGCAGAGTAGAATGAATTCAGATGTTCTCAGCAGTTCAGCAGAGTAGAAGGAATTCAGATGTTCCTAGCAGTTCAGCAGAGTAGAATGAATTGAGATGTTCTCAGCAGTTCAGCAGAGTAGAATGAATTGAGATGTTCTCGGCAGTTCAGCAGTGAAGAATGAATTCAGATGTTCTCAGCAGTTCAGCAGTGTAGAATGAATTCAGATGTTCTCAGCAGTTCTGCAGAGTAGAATGAATTCAGATGTTCCCAGCATGATATAGAATTAATTATTTAAACAATGATCTGAAAGAATGAGACATGAGTAAAAAAAGAGATAAAAAACCCTTAAGTATGCAGCAGAATAGGGCATTGTCCTATTACCATTTAAATGGAGCTCAACTGTAAATACACAAAAACACAAGCATTACCTCTTCCCAGCATGTCCTTCCACTGCAGCAGAATCCAATTCAGATGTTCAATTCAGAGATTCAATTCAGATGTTCAGTTCAGATGTTCTCAGCAGTTCAGCAGAGTAGAATGAATTCAGATGTTCTCAGCAGTTCAGCAGAGTAGAATGAATTCAGATGTTCTCAGCAGTTCAGCAGAGTAGAATGAATTGAGATGTTCTCAGCAGATCAGCAGAGTAGAATGAATTGAGATGTTCTCAGCAGATCAGCAGAGTAGAATGAATTGAGATGTTCTCAGCAGATCAGCAGAGTAGAATGAATTGAGATGTTCTCAGCAGAGCAGCAGAGTAGAATGAATTGAGATGTTCTCAGCAGATCAGCAGAGTAGAATGAATTGAGATGTTCCCAGCAGATCAGCAGAGTAGAATGAATTGAGATGTTCCCAGCAATGTAGAATGAATTGAGATGTTCGCAGCAGAATGAATTCAGATGTTCCTAGCAGTTCAGCAGAGTAGAATGAATTGAGATGTTCTCAGCAGTTCAGCAGAGTAGAATGAATCGAGATGTTCTCAGCAGAGTAGAATGAATTCAGATGTTCCCAGCAGTTCAGCAGAGTAGAATGAATTCAGATGTTCTCGGCAGTTCAGCAGTGTAGAATGAATTCAGATGTTCTCAGCAGTTCTGCAGAGTAGAATGAATTCAGATGTTCCCAGCATGATATAGAATTAATTATTTAAACAATGATCTGAAAGAATGAGACACGAGTAAAAAAAGAGATAAAAAACCTTAAGTATGCAGCAGAATAGGGCATTGTCCTATTACCATTTAAATGGAGCTCAACTGTAAATACACAAAAACACAAGCATTACCTCTTCCCAGCATGTCCTTCCACTTCAGCAGAATCCAATTCAGATGTTCAATTCAGAGATTCAATTCAGATGTTCAGTTCAGAAGAGTAGAATGAATTCAGATGTTCCCAGCAGTTCAGCAGAATAGAATGAATTCAGATGTTCCTAGCAGTTCAGCAGAGTAGAATGAATTCAGATGTTCTCAGCAGTTCAGCAGTGTAGAATGACTTGAGATGTTCTCAGCAGTTCAGCAGAGTAGAATGAATTCAGATGTTCTCAGCAGTGCAGCAGAGTAGAATTGTCACGATCCACACACAGGAAATAGGGATTAAATCCAAGAGCAGTTGTTTATTTAAAGGGTAATCCAAAATCGTAAACCAGTCCAAGCAAGGGTCAAAATCCAAAGGCAATCCAACATATACAGGAAAACAAAAACAAGAATCAAAGAAAACAGGACCTCAGAAGTGGTGTAATAATTGAAAGGACTCCATGGCACACACTGAAACAGACAGGGTATATATACACTGGGGCTGCGTCCGAAACCGCATACTTCCCTACTATATAGTATGGAAAAAGCAGTAGGCGAGCGAATAAGTATGTCCAAATCCTTAGTATCCATAAAAGAGTAGGCGAGAATTACCAGAGTGACGTACTAATTATCGCGAGATTCGGGCATACGTATACTTATAGTACGTCCGAATATTCCTACTTTCGTACTATATAGTAGGGGGAAACAGTATTAGGAGGAGTAGTATGTCCGAAACCTCAGTACTCATAAAAGAGTAGGCGAGAAGTTCCCGGATGATCTCCTGCTTTCGCCCCGATTTTTGAGTGTTCATCCGATGGATACTCTTCTATCCCAGGAGGCCACGGGAGAGCATACGTCATTATCAACATCGGAGATCAGCAGGGGTTTTCAAATGTGAGTAAACACGGTTTCTTGTGTTTAAATCGTATGTGTTAAACTACTATAGAGTAAACGTTTTAACTGTTGAAGGTCTAAAGGACTTAGACAGTATAGTATAGTTATGATTTTGCTGTAAACACATGTTTTATTAGTTAGTTAAACTGGGGAGCTCCAGTAAGTACGCTACACGTAAGTTTCTAAAATGGATTTACATAACCATATAACGTTACATCTTAAATACGCTTATTTAAAATGTCTATTTACATCTGAAATGAAAATATTGTTTAAGTATTGCAGATGAGCACATCCCAACATGAAAAATACATCTGAGTGATGTAACGTTATGTGTGCTATTAATATGAAGGATAATTCACTGTTGTCAACACTACTTACATTAGACAAATGTACTGTAAATAAGGTAAATAAACAAATCTATAAAGTAACTAAATATGTTATATTTAATTTGTCCCTTAT
Source organism: Pimephales promelas (assembly GCF_988280905.1). Classification (NCBI taxonomy): domain Eukaryota; kingdom Metazoa; phylum Chordata; class Actinopteri; order Cypriniformes; family Leuciscidae; genus Pimephales; species Pimephales promelas. Next base: position 27,164,203 of record NC_142770.1, on the reverse strand, counting down.
TAGTGTTGATATATTGAGGAACATTTAAGTTGGATTAAAAGTGAGTTAACACATCAACCTCAGCATGTAAATTCAGTGTTGAACTCGTAATGTGAATCTTGTCTGTATGTTACAGGGACAGAAGAACACGCGTGTGTTTATCTGCTGGAGAGAGGCTCATGATGCTGAATGCTGTCATGAAAGGCTCTGAGTGAGTATACTACAGAAATGGATAACAAAATCTATTCAATCTTAAATTGTAGTTTATTTGAATTATTGTACAAATTTCAAGTAGAGAAATTACAACACTTTTCTGATTCTTGATTTCTGTGCATTTGCTGCATAGCTTTTGTGGTGGAGCAAGACCTGCAAGGAAAGATGATGGCAGCATTTGTTTTAGGGATTTTACTCAAATATAAAGTAAGGTTATTTTTAATACATAAATCAAATGACATTGTGTTAAAATTACTGCTTTTGTATAATGTTTGTGCATTTTTGTAGGATCTGAAATGTCTGCAGACTGGTGTGAGCACTGAGGATGAGGAGCCTAGAGCTGCATCCTGGAAGTGGTGCCATGGATGAGACCCTACATCTCTCCACCTGCCCTTACAAGACCCTCTATCTCTCCACCTGCCCTTATTGCCTCAGATTGTGAAGCGCAGCGCAGCAACAAGCTCCGGGACGAAGGCACAGTCCCCTCTGGTGAATTCAGCAGAATAAAGCCGCAGAATGGGAACCGCTGTGTTGAGTCGGCAGTAGGATGTGGTGTTCAGCCCTGTAAATACATGTTTGTAGTTTGAATAAAGCTTTGTTTCATGTGTTGTTGACTTGTATAATGCATTTGTTTATTGTGATGGTTACTTTTATTTGTTCTTTTACTCATTTATTCATTTTTATTATTGTTGTCAGTATATAAAATTGAATTATTTAATTAATGTATCCATTAATTCATCGATTGACTGATAATTGAGATGTTTCACTGCATTTATGAATATAAATTTATTCATGCATAACTGTCATATGACAAAACAAATTACATTTTGCTTGTTATATTAAATTATATTTTTATATATAAAAAAGTTATATGATTAAGTATTGGTCAGCATTTAATATCATTATTTTGTTTAAGTTTTGGGGTGGGCTAACAATGCAATTCATTCTGAGGTAATATTAATTTTTAAGGAGTGATACTTACATTTTTCGAGTATAAAATCAACAGTTTTCTCCAAAAGAGATCTTCAAGCAGCTGCCCGTCTCCTTTATGAAGACATTACAAACGCAGAGGAAAACTGTTCTAGGTTGTGCTGTCGAGTTACTGATGTTATAAAGTGTTAGTGCACCTGTTGCTCATATAATTTAAACTTACAAACTTATTACATACAAGATCATGGAAAGATACCATAACAGTCATAATGACAAAACAGAAAACACAAAGATCATTGGTTTGTGTACATAATATGACATCATAATATAATATTTATACACAGGAAAAAGGAACAATAACAAGGCTAAATATCTTTAAATAGTTCTTCATAATACATAAAAAATGTTGTTATAAGTCTGAGGGATGAAATGAGGTAAATTCATCAAGAAAAGGAGGAAAACTTAAAGGAGAAACTTTTGGGGTATAAAATAAAGAAATTAACAACATATATTCAAGAGGTGACGATTTGGGGGTTTCTTAATAAAAAAATATATCGTTATAAGAATAACACTGTGGGTCACATTAGTAGGGTTTAAAATATAACAACTTAAATCAACCTTAAAGGCAGCTTTTTCTTCAACAATACCACAACAGAATGAGCAAGTTTCATCAATGTTAAGATATTTATAGATAGAATAATTAAACGTGTCGTTCTTCATTTCTTTTAAGTTGTTGCGCTTGTGATAGCCTATGATAATAACGCGTCGTAGTAGGTCACATGATAACGTCAACATGGCAGATGTCCGGTTCTCATTCATACTCAACGAGATTTGCCTATAAAGTACCTACTCTTTTAGCGCTCGTTGAGTAAGTACTTATTGAAATTAAGTACCTACTCATTGAGTATGCGGTTTTGGACGCAGCCAGGGAATGACAATGATAATGGGGAATTGGCAGAGTGCAATGATCAGTAATGAGGAACGGCTGAGTGCAATGATAAAACAAGGATCGTGGGAAATGTAGTTCATGAAGTGAATGACACCATGGGAAAGGAGGACATCTAGTGGACACCTGGGGAACACAAACCTAACACTGTGACATAACCCCCTCCCTACGGAGCGGATCCCAGACGCTCCATCAGACCACAGCGGGACAGGAAGGAAACATCAGGGCGGGATTGGAGGGACCGACCGGGGGTGGAATAGGAGGGACCGACCAGGGGGGGGAACGGGAGGGACAGACCAGGGCCGGACGGGAGGGACAGACCGCATAGTCCTGGACGGCCCGGGCGAAATTCATTCTACACTGCTGAACTGCCGAGAACATCTGAATTCATTCTACTCTGCTGAACTGCTGGGAACATCTGAATTCATTCTACTCTGCTGATCTGCTGACAACATCTCGATTTATTCTACTCTGCTGAACTGCTGAGAACATCTCAATTCATTCTACTCTGCTGAACTGCTAGGAACATCTGAATTCATTCTGCTGAGAACATCTCAATTCATTCTACATTGCTGGGAACATCTGAATTCATTCTACTCTGCTGAACTACTGAGAACATCTCAATTCATTCTACTCTGCTGATCTGCTGAGAACATCTCAATTCATTCTACTCTGCTGATCTGCTGAGAACATCTCAATTCATTCTACTCTGCTGATCTGCTGAGAACATCTGATTTCATTCTACACTGCTGAACTGCTGAGAACAAATGAATTCATTCTACTCTGCTGATCTGCTGAGAACATCTCAATTCATTATACTCTGCGGATCTGCTGAGAACATCTCAATTCATTCTACTCTGCTGATCTGCTGAGAACATCTCAATTCATTCTACTCTGCTGAACTGCTGAGAACATCTCAATTCATTCTACTCTGCTGAACTGCTGAGAACATCTCAATTCATTCTACTCTGCTGAACTGCTGAGAACATCTGAACTGAACATCTGAATTGAATCTCTGAATTGAACATCTGAATTGGATTCTGCTGAAGTGGAAGGACATGCTGGGAAGAGGTAATTCTTGTGTTTTTGTGTATTTACAGTTGAGCTCCATTTAAATGGTAATAGGACAATGCCCTATTCTGCTGCATACTTAAGGTTTTTTTATCTCTTTTTTTTACTCGTGTCTCATTCTTTCAGATCATTGTTTAAATAATTAATTCTATATCATGCTGGGAACATCTGAATTCATTCTACTCTCTCAGCAGTTCAGCAGTGTAGAATGAATTGAGATGTTCTCAGCAGATCAGCAGAGAAGAATGAATTCAGATGTTCTCAGCAGTGAAGAATGAATTCAGATTTCCTCAGTAGTTCAGCAGAGTAGAATGAATTGAGATGTTCTCAGTAGTTCAGCAGAGTATAATTAATTCAGATGTTCCCAGCAGTTCAGCAGAGTAGAATGAATTGAGATGTTCTCAGTAGTTCAGCAGAGTATAATTAATTCAGATGTTCCCAGCAGTTCAGCAGAGTAGAATGAATTGAGATGTTCTCAGTAGTTCAGCAGAGTATAATTAATTCAGATGTTCCCAGCAGTTCAGCAGAGTAGAATGAATTCAGATGTTCTCAGCAGTTCAGCAGAGTAGAATGAATTGAGATGTTCTCAGCAGTTCAGCAGAGTAGAATGAACGGAGATGTTCTCGGCAGTTCAGCAGTGTAGAATGAATTCAGATGTTCTCAGCAGTTCAGAAGAGTAGAATGAATTCAGATGTTCCTGGCAGTTCAGCAGTGTAGAATGAATTGAGATGTTCTCAGCAGTTCAGCAGTGTAGAATGAATTGAGATGTTCTCAGCAGATCAGCAGAGAAGAATGAATTCAGATGTTCTCAGCAGTGTAGAATGAATTCAGATTTCCTCAGTAGTTCAGCAGAGTAGAATGAATTGAGATGTTCTCAGTAGTTCAACAGAGTATAATTAATTCAGATGTTCCCAGCAGTTCAGCAGAGTAGAATGAATTCAGATGTTCTCAGCAGTTCAGCAGAGTAGAATGAATTGAGATGTTCTCAGCAGTTCAGCAGAGTAGAATGAATTGAGATGTTCTCGGCAGTTCAGCAGTGAAGAATGAATTGAGATGTTCTCGGCAGTTCAGCAGTGAAGAATGAATTCAGATGTTCTCAGCAGTTCAGAAGAGTAGAATGAATTCAGATGTTCCTGGCAGTTCAGCAGAGTAGAATGAATTCAGATGTTCTCGGCAGTTCAGCAGAGTAGAATGAATTGAGATGTTCTCAGCAGATCAGCAGAGTAGAATGAATTCAGATGTTCCCAGCAGTTCAGCAGAGTAGAATGAATTCAGATGTTCTCGGCAGTTCAGCAGTGTAGAATGAATTCAGATGTTCTCAGCAGTTCAGCAGAGTAGAATGAATTCAGATGTTCCCAGCATGATATAGAATTAATTATTTAAACAATGATCTGAAAGAATGAGACATGAGTAAAAAAAGAGATAAAAAACCCTTAAGTATGCAGCAGAATAGGGCATTGTCCTATTACCATTTAAATGGAGCTCAACTGTAAATACACAAAAACACAAGCATTACCTCTTCCCAGCATGTCCTTCCACTGCAGCAGAATCCAATTCAGATGTTCAATTCAGAGATTCAATTCAGATGTTCAGTTCAGATGTTCTCAGCAGTTCAGCAGAGTAGAATGAATTCAGATGTTCTCAGCAGTTCAGCAGAGTAGAATGAATTCAGATGTTCTCAGCAGTTCAGCAGAGTAGAATGAATTGAGATGTTCTCAGCAGATCAGCAGAGTAGAATGAATTGAGATGTTCTCAGCAGATCAGCAGAGTAGAATGAATTGAGATGTTCTCAGCAGATCAGCAGAGTAGAATGAATTGAGATGTTCTCAGTAGTTCAGCAGAGTAGAATGAATTCAGATGTTCCCAGCAATGTAGAATGAATTGAGATGTTCTCAGCAGAATGAATTCAGATGTTCCTAGCAGTTCAGCAGAGTAGAATGAATTGAGATGTTCTCAGCAGTTCAGCAGAGTAGAATGAATCGAGATGTTCTCAGCAGAGTAGAATGAATTCAGATGTTCCCAGCAGTTCAGCAGAGTAGAATGAATTCAGATGTTCCCAGCATGATATAGAATTAATTATTTAAACAATGATCTGAAAGAATGAGAAACGAGTAAAAAAAGAGATAAAAAACCTTAAGTATGCAGCAGAATAGGGCATTGTCCTATTACCATTTAAATGGAGCTCAACTGTAAATACACAAAAACACAAGCATTACCTCTTCCCAGCATGTCCTTCCACTTCAGCAGAATCCAATTCAGATGTTCAATTCAGAGATTCAATTCAGATGTTCAGTTCAGATGTTCTCAGCAGTTCAGCAGAGTAGAATGAATTCAGATGTTCCCAGCAGTTCAGCAGAGTAGAATGAATTCAGATTTTCCCAGCAGTTCAGCAGAATAGAATGAATTCAGATGTTCCCAGCAGTTCAGCAGAGTAGAATGAATTCAGATGTTCTCAGCAGTTCAGCAGTGTAGAATGACTTGAGATGTTCTCAGCAGTTCAGCAGAGTAGAATGAATTCAGATGTTCTCAGCAGTGCAGCAGAGTAGAATTGTCACGATCCACACACAGGAAATAGGGATTAAATCCAAGAGCAGTTGTTTATTTAAAGGGTAATCCAAAATCGTAAACCAGTCCAAGCAAGGGTCAAAATCCAAAGGCAATCCAACATATACAGGAAAACAAAAACAAGAATCAAAGAAAACAGGACCTCAGAAGTGGTGTAATAATTGAAAGGACTCCATGGCACACACTGAAACAGACAGGGTATATATACACAGGGAATGACAATGATAATGGGGAATTGGCAGAGTGCAATGATCAGTAATGAGGAACGGCTGAGTGCAATGATAAAACAAGGATCGTGGGAAATGTAGTTCATGAAGTGAATGACACCATGGGAAAGGAGGACATCTAGTGGACACCTGGGGAACACAAACCCAACACTGTGACAAGAATGAATTCAGATGTCCTTCCACTTCAGCAGAATCCAATTCAGATGTTCAATTCAGAGATTCAATTCAGATGTTCAGTTCAGATGTTCTCAGCAGTTCAGCAGAGTAGAATGAATTCAGATGTTCCTAGCAGTTCAGCAGAGTAGAATGAATTGAGATGTTCTCAGCAGTTCAGCAGAGTAGAATGAATTCAGATGTTCTCAGCAGTTCAGCAGAGTAGAATGATTTGAGATGTTCTCAGCAGTTCAGCAGAGTAGAATGAATTCAGATGTTCTCAGCAGTTCAGCAGAGTAGAATGATTTGAGATGTTCTCAGCAGTTCAGCAGTGTAGAATGAATTCAGATGTTTTACACATTAAAAAAAACCTTGAGATTTAAAAAAAAAAGAAAAAGAGCAGCATCCCAGAAGAGTAAGATAATGAGAACAATCACTGGCCTGTAATATAATTATATTAATAAAATATAATGATGTATTTCTGATCAAGTAAATACAGGCTTAAGAGTTCTAATAAGAGTTCTTTTAAGATAAAAATAAATTCTGCATGTTTAAATGCTCATCAGGCCTGCATTATTGTCTGCATTCAATGGCTTCTGCCCTCAATACAGGCCTCTGCGCACACCTGATAAATGGCCAATCATGAGATAGTTCACGGTTAAAATGAGCCATCAGTTTTTCTGCCTGAGCTTGTGAAATGAAACTGATTTGTTCTAATGGTTTTTAAATGGGCAATCATATTTACGGCCAGGGATAATTCGAAAGAAAAGTGTTTGTTGGCTTAAGAGATGGAATTAATTTAAGTCCTGAGGAAAATAATCTTTTCCCCTCTCTGACCAGATACAGCATAATCATTATCAGCACTAATAAGTGCAGTACTCACTGTTTAATTTGATGCAAGAAGCAGAAAGAAAGCTTGAGATTTGAGTTAAATACAGACATTTTAGATTAGCAGACACAGTGAGGACACAGGCCTGGGGTGAGCTCAACGGCGCTGACCTGAACTTTAGTCTGTATTATCAACTCCCTGAACAAGATACAGAAAATTGAATAGTAACACATTAAAGTGCAGGTCTCAAGCTTTCAATAGATGTGCAAAACTTGTCTGTAGCATAAACACTGAATAAGATGCGTTCATTTTAATAAAATAATCAAAGTTGAAAACTGGTAAACTGCTCCCAGATTTTCACCATGACAAGAGGAGTTCAGCTAACCTGATGACCTCTCATTCCCTCTATGAACATGATAAAGCCAAATAAGTGTTTAATTATGAAAGGACTCATACTCAGCTTTATTTTGAAGCAAAATACATGGCACCATCTCATGAATTGGGTGAATAAAAGACATTTTGGTGTGAAAAACTTGAAATTACCGGCAGAAAATGACATACACTGCACAGTTTGAGGTCGTCTCTTGCCCTCTCTGACCAAAAAACAGCACAATTAGTGTTAGCACTAATAAGTACAGTAATCACTGATTAATTTGATGCAAAAAGCAGAAAGAAAGCTTGAGATTTGAGTTAAATACAGACATTTTAGAACAGCAGAGACATTGAAAACAGAGGCCTGGGGTGAGTTCAACGGTGAACCTCAACTTTAGTCTGTATTATCAAATAAATGAACAAGATACAGAAAATTGAATAGGAACACATTAAAGTGCAGGTCTCAAGCTTTCAATAGATGTGCAAAACATGTCTGCAGCATAAACACTGAATGAGCTGCATTCATTTTAATAGGAGAATCAAAGCTTTATTTTGAAGCAAAACACATGACAACATCTCATGGATTAGCTGAATAAAAGACATTTTGGTGTGAAAAATTGTTAAAACTAATGTCTTTAAATCAGTTTTTTTTTATACTACAGCCATGTTTTACACACTAACTGTAGAGTGACTTTCCTCTGGTAGCTCTGTTATGAAACCTCAAGGAAAAGATGGTCTGATTTTTATAGCAGCTTTAATAGAAATTAAAGCTAATTGCATCCCGGGCAAGGTGCAGGTCCTGGGCATAAATAAAGCCCAGTACTGAAGCTGGTTCAGGCCAGTAGTTCATCTATAAACTTGAAAGATTAACTTTTCCACACTTGAAATAATTTTAAACTCGCAAAAATTGGTGTGGCAGGCATGCATTAAAATAGGATGACCCAATGTAAAGCCATTAGAAGAAACCATTTATTTTTAATAGCCCTAGCAGTACACATGATGGCCCATTAGATAATTCTGTTTCCTCAGAATGGCCCATCAGCACCTGCGCAGCCAGGGACGTGCACAGGAATTTTGAGGGGCAGTTGCTCTGACCTGAAAAAAGGGCACCACCACCTTCCAAATTGCCTTATCTGGCCGTGTTTATGTCCAAACGGAATGCCTCATCTTATGGTCTTATTATTATTTATAAAGATTGCAAAATGTCAGAGATGAGACAAATGAGCAAAAGAGTTCCTCATATTGTTGTTTATTGTTTTTTTAAATTATTATTATTTATTTATTTATTTGAAAAGAAATAATCTGGATTGAATGGAAAAACTCGAAAAAATAAAAAACGCTTAGATTTCGGGAAATACAATCCTTTTTTGCCAATCCTGACCTCCCCCTGGGGCCCTAAGCAAAATTCTGCTATGGGGCCCTCTACCTGATCTGTGATGCCGTGAGCCATGTAAACCATTTGCCATTGCCACTCTATACCGCCCAATACAATCCTCCCTCATTTAAACAAAACAGTCAAAGAACAAGTACAACAATATAGAACAGAATGAGGTTCAAACAAACAATATTTACTGAATAAAGCATTTTTATAGAATGTTAAGATAACAAGTGAATATTAAAGTAAACATAAATAAGAAGAAAATAATAAAGTATAACCCTGAACTTTGGCTTTTGGGATTAATTTTGATTCACTGTACAGCCTGGGTATTTTTCGGAATCAGTTTTATTTTTTTATTTTTTTTATGCATGTTGAAGCAAATCTTGATTTATTGTTATTTACTGAGGGGTTTGCATTCATGTTGACCAGAATGTCCAGCTAATCATCATTTTAAATTCAATATAGCCTATAAATCAATAGTCAATCAATGTCAAATTGCCAATACATTTCTATCTTGCATAATTAGTGCAGTTGTTTAGAGTTTTTAACTACACTGAGACTAGATAATCAGTGTCTTTATAATGTGTACTTTGATTGGGAGTGCCATCATTCACGTATTGTACAGTATTTCTCTGGTCTCCACATTTCTGCTTGAAAAATGCGAGTTTCATTTCGTGCACGCGCATATGAACGCAACACACGCAACGCGGTTATGTTTTCCGAGCTGTAGTAAACAAACACTGTTGTTGCACTTTGTCGTTTATAAAAAACAAAACGTAATAAATAATGGTATTTTACTCTCACTTTTGTCAGGCAAAAAGTGATGCAAGAGATGCACTGCCTCAGTCTGCCCAGATAGGTTAGCAAGACCAAAAACCATCAAACTTTGCTTACATCAAACTAGAGAGGACAGAACACAAGTTTACCTGACTGCTGTTCCCGCAATTCACTCTCATGTTTTTCTTCTTCCTCTTTTCGTGACGAGAAGGATAGTTTCGCTTCATTTTGTCATGGACTTCGTACACATTAATTAGCGCGCGACACGAGATGGAGGCGCGGCCTGAGTAATTTGCGGTGCCTTACCATACACACCGGTCGCGTGCAGTCTATGGTCGCGTGCGGCACTGCAGCCACGTAAACAGTTTGACTTTCCCTTTCAGTGCCCGAATGGAAGTGAATGAGGCTTTGCGATTTTTATATTATTTTTTTGTCTAGGCCTATACGTGAAATTCTACATCCATTGTACGATTTTTTTTTTCCTCGGAAGGGCAACCTGAGTCGAGAAGGGCATATGGGCAGTTGCCCGGGCAACCTGAGCAACCCCCTGTGCACGTCCCTGTGCGCAGCTGACTCTACACGGTAAGCAACCTCCTGTGTTTTTGAACAAAATGAATGCAGGACATTTGTGAATGCAAGGTATATTTTTACTAAAAAGAAGACTCTTTGCCAATCAAGCCTGTATTTACTGGATCAGAAATACAGCATTATATTATATAAATATAATTATGTTACATGCCAGTGAATGATCTGGTTATCTTCCTCATCTGGGGATACTGTTCTTTTTTTATTTCTTTTTTCTTCTTCTTTTTTTTATGTGTTTCCTATCAAAATGAAGCTCATTGTGCTCAGTTTGCAAATATTTAGTCACATCTAATAATGTCTAAATAATTTAAAACTTAAAAAAGCATAATATATTTCTGAGAAATGCAATGATTGATGAATTGGCTGGTTTAAAACTGAGCCGGGCTTATCAGTGAACCATTTCACAGAGGGAAGCACTTTGCTCCAAAACTTGCAGTGAGGAGAGCTTTATCTTGAGTTGATATTGTTGCAATGGACGGACAAGCTGACTTCCACAGCAGGATGTACTTCCTCTGCCCGATCTGCAAGAAGGCACCACGCACTCTTCCGGGCCATCTCCGCACGGTGTGCAGGGAAGCAGCGAGGAGGACATCAGAGATACTGTGATCAAGGCCAAGAAGGAGATGGCCGAGTTCTCTCACACCGGCCGCTTTTTGGAATATAAGAGGATTTGTGAGATTTTGGCATCAGCTGATCCACTTGCCAGGTGTGTGTCGTTTATCTTCTGCCTCACTGCTTTGTCCTGTTGCAGTGCAATAGTCAATAATCTATCAAATGTGTGTGTATTCATGGTTTTTCTTTTATTAGCTTGTTACAGGAGATGGAGAAGAAGGGATTGGTGGTGAAAAATATTCCCCCAGTCCTTCCTGCACCATCTTCACTTCGCCACAGCTCCTCGAGGGCTGCTGAGAGCCTTCCTGCCCCATCTTCACTTCGCCACAGCTCTTTGAGGGGTGCTGAGAGCCTTCCTGGGCCTTCGTTGGTTGGTCACAGCTCCTCGAGGGGTGCTGAGAGCCTTCCTGGGCCTTCGTTGGTTGGTCACGGCTCCTCGAGGGGTGCTGAGAGCCTCCCTGGGCCTTCGTTGGTTGGTCACAGCTCCTCGAGGGGTGCTGAGAGCAATTCTGAACAGGAGGCCGCATCTGACACCGGCTATGAGGAGTACTATCAGAGGTAAAATTTCACATCATCTTTATTTCACATCACATTATTTCTCTTGAACAAATACACAATAATTTGACCTCCTGGTTTATTTGATTTCAGCACTGGGGGACCTAAGTGGACCACTGATGTCCAGGTAGAGATGGCCAAGAAGGGTCTCTATAAGAAGCACTCGATTGATCATCCACTTCTTCGGGGCTTCTTCCACTACTTGCTTGTGGATTTGGGAAACAGGAGGAGCAAACAAGAGGTAGTTTAAAACAAAAGATACATTGAAATGTCTCTCTCACAAACACACACACACACACACACACACACACACACAGACATACATTCAGCTCTACAGATTTTAATGTGTAATGTATAATTACAGGTGGAAACAGTCTCCCGGTTCATGTACTACATGGACCCCAAAGAGCCGAGCCTGTCTTTTGTTCGGGAGGTGGAGAAAGTAAGAGAGTATTTCAATGTGCTCAGCCAGACCCAACTCTCCAAGCAGACGGTGTTGAACTATTGGAAGAGTCTCAAGAGGTCAGTACTGTGCGACGCAACAAACACATCTGTAACTGTCAACTGATGATTATCGGATATGGCTGTATCAAACATTTATTTCTCTTTCTTTAAGGTTCATGAAGTACACCATCACATCCACCAGCCTTCAAATCAAGGACAAAGGTCTCTTTGATTATTGTAGAAACTTCATCCATCCTCTGGACGGCATACGGGCAGGAATGTCCAAGAAGATCAACAAAGAACTAACACCGAAAAGGTATGCTTTTTCTGTTTTTATATTCATTACGGGAACGGGAAACGCAGGTGCGCTCAACACAGTACTGTTTTGTTTCTCAGGTACCACAGTTACGGCAAAGAGAAGCTGCCAGCGGACTGTGTGGCGATCCTCGATGTGGCTCTCGGGGATTTCCTGGCCGTGATGGGAAAACTCCAGGGTCCAGATGCCATATCCGGGGAGGAGCTTGACAAAGACGAATGCCTGCTGGTCCTCTACTACCTGGAGGCGGTCATCATGCTCAAGCTCCTCCAGCGGCCCAGTGTTGTCAGCAACATGACCGTAAGTGTATTTTGTATAACATTCATCAACGCCTCACGTTTTTTGATTATTAGTGAGACCGGTCATTGAGTGTGCACGCCTGTGTGTTTGCAGGTCGAGGAATGGCAGGGGAGAAAACACACAGAGAACGGCTGTTGCGTGGCGGTGAAGGAGCACAAAACGGCCGCATCGTAAATCGTAAAATGTTGCTACTCAAAGCAGTCATTCATTTGCACTTTCTTTATTGTTTATTCATTGATCTTGTAGAAATGGGTCTGGTGCGTCCACCAGCCAGCAGGACGGATAGGAGGAAGCAGCACTTCCTCTGCGGCAGGACCTGCCTCAGCCTGTGGCCATTGACCGGCCTCCCCTTGAAAGCCCACAGAGAGACCAGCTGTGTAGGGAGTGTTTTGTGATGCTCCATAGGCTTCCCCAATAGACATTTGTGTCACATTTTATACTGAGAGCTTGCGTATGAAATATCAATGTTTTATGACAGTCATAACATTGATGTTCATGTAAATGGAGCCTCAGTGTGAACATTGAAATGACTGACTAATGTCCTGGAGCTGGAGTGGCTGGATGTCTGACAACCCTGACAGATTCTGTTGTAAGACTTTCTGAAATATTGTACATATATTTATGCTTACTGCAGATTAGTTAAATAACCTCTTTGTTTTTTGGTCCATAAGTACCAAGCCTGATCTGCAAGAAAGTGCCAGGACTGTGTTTCCTTCAAGATCCGGAGAACTATTTCTACAAAGTGAGATACAGCTCTCATTAACCAATCATTCACATATCGCTCACCTTTATATAGCTTTTTTTTTTATACTACTGCTGAATCTGAGCGAATGCATTAATAGAACAGAAGCTTTGCTAATTATTTCCCATCTGCCTTTCTGCTGTTATCGTTCGTCAAATAGTAAATAGCGTTCGTCAGGTCCAGCTTGTATCCAGCGTGTCACGGAGACTTCAGATGCCCCAACCTGCGATTAGATGACCAAACGCCCGTGAAGAGACGACTCGACCCCTGTGAAGAGAGGACACAACGCCGGTGAAATGTTATCCCATAAACTAATACATGATTAACTAACTGTATTTTTCTGTGTACATTTCAGAATAGCATTATTGTGTAAAGCACTATACGAATAAATTTGAATTAAAGCTGCTATACATATTTCTTTTATGTTTTAAAAATATAAATTCCCTTAATCTGAATTCATTCTTTCTTTTATCAGTGGGAGCCTTACGGTATCGTTCAAGGGGCCTGCATCTTCTTCCACACATTCTCAGGTGTCAGCTCTGAAGCGCCTGGTGGTGTCTCGGTGGTGGAGGATAGCAGCTCCGAAGGAAGCACCACTGATCCAAGCGAACGAACATGGCAAAAGTAAGTTCTAAACCTCACACACATCAGTGCAAAAACTGTGAACAAACTGTAAGGTTGCTTTGAGCTCATTTTCTTCTGTCTGTGTTTTTTTTTTCAGAAATCAATCAGAGTACAGCACGACTGTCCGGGTCAAGATGACTCAAATGGGGCTCTACGCAAAGTTCCCTGCAGAAGAGCCCTTGTTGAGAGACTTTAAGGACAACCTGCTCAACACCCTGGAGGTCCACAACTGCCAGCAGGAGGTAAGATACATCCCATTGCTCTTTGTAACTGGAAAATGTTTTACAGTTTTTCTCGATTGTTTACACACATTTCCTGCAAGTATGCCTCATACTCTCAGAACTCTACACACAAATCTAAAAACACACACACACAATCGGCAAAACCCCTCAATTCTAGTGCAAAATGAAACTTTGCATTCAAAACAATGTTATATATTCTCAAAATGTTATTTTGTTTTCAAATGACACACACAAACCATCATATGAATAGACATTTATAAGAACCAGTTGAACACTGATGTGCTCAATGTAAAACACTATGATCAATGGACAAACACTTCTTCTCCATTAATCATAATGAATTGGGCCTTTTTTGTTCAGGGTTACACTTACTACAGACATTACGTACATAAGTGTGTTGTAAAATATTTGAGAATATTGTTTTTATACCCAGAACACACAAATACACGGTAACAAATATATTTTACTGTATTTTTCCCACAAAAACAATGGGAGATAGATCGCACATTTCATACACCCCATTCAACACAAAGTTGCACATACAGTGGTCTACATACAAAACTACAGAAAAAAAAAAAATGTTTATGCTGTTACAGTAAAAATCTATGCTGCATCCTCTCTTCGGTTTTGGTATTTTATGCTAAAGCTCTGATTGCTAATTGTAAAACTGTGTGACGTGTGTTTGTCCATGTGACGAGTCAGTGTGAATATTTGAATGGTAGTGTGTTCCTCATGAAAAGAAGAGATTTTCTGCATGAAAATTGTGCCAAATGCAGAGAATTTGTGTGTAGTGTTTTGAAAAAAGTGTGTTTTAGAGCTGCAATTTGAGTGTAAAGCAGGAATTGTGCTTGTTGTTCATCAGAATTGGTTCAGGGGGTTGGTGAATGAGTTACATGTTGTGGTCATTGTGTCTCAAGTACCAGAATTTGTGTGTAAACAATTGAGAAAAACTGTAATGTATAGTAGCACAGCACATGTAGAGCAGCTATTAAGTTCCATAAAAGAAGTGAACTCAGATAAAACACAGCTTTATTAGGGGTGTCTGTGTGTGGCTGGCTTTTCTTCTCACTGCATCATCTCACAGTCCTCTTTTGCTTTCATCACAGGTAGACAACGTCTCCAGAATGTTAAAATTCATCCAGCCGAGTGGGGATGAAGTCAGCTTGGACTTCCTGATAAAGTCCACAGAGACCATGCAAGGACTACCTCACCCAACTCTGGCGCACTGACATGGGCCCAGCCACCATTCTGAACTACATTAAGAACATGATCCATTTTGGCAAAGAGAAGCTGCCAGCAGGCTGTGTGGCGATCCTCGATGTGGCTCTCGGGGATTTCCTGGCCTTGATGGGAAAACTCCAGGGTCCAGATGCCATATCCGGGGAGGAGCTTGACAAGGACGAACGTCTGCTGGTCCTCTACTACCTGGAGGCGGTCGTCATGCTCAAGCTCCTCCAGCAGCCCGGCGTTGTCAGCAACATGACTGTAAGTGTATTTTGTACAGTAGCGGTTCTAGGCACGGGCGAACCGGGCAGTCGCTCGGGGCGGCATTTCTTCATGTCACATGGGGTGCGGCACGAGCAGTTAAAAAAAAAATCCTCTGTGCCGCGAAGTTTTTCTATTTTTTATCATTTCGATTCAATTATTGGCAATGGCGCCCTGCTTGCTGAGAAGGTGCCGTGCGCAGAAGCGATGTCAAGGGGATCTCCTGATTAGTTCACGTATCGCGTCTTTTGCGCGCTCGAGGTCGTTATTTCAAATCCTCTATGTTTCAAATAGGCGCACAGGAAGCACGCTGATTATGCGCTCACTGGAAGCGCGCTCAAAAACTCCAGTATGGGAGTGCACGTGCACCCAAACACTTGGGTGTTTTTTCTCTTCTCCGTAAATAAATCTTTCAGCAGAGCTAACAAGCGTTTTTCTGTGGTGGAAATACATTAGCTACTAAAACATCTTTGTCGTTGTGGAGAGCGCAGAGTAATGAGTGCATGGTTCTATTGCAATGACAGCCATGGGAAAATCGGTACGAATTTTACTAATAATAAAAGAAAAGCTATACTGTGCATTATAAATGTCAGGGATGTATTGACTCATTCTTTTTATAGAGATGATTTAAATGCTGAAATATGAGGTTTATCTTTTTATAAAACCTTTTTGTTTACCTTTTTTTAAGTTTAGTTGGTAAGATAAAAGACACTCCTTTAAAACAAATCTTTAATGTTATTAACTTGGTGAATTGATTTCACTGTGTATTAGGCTTTTTGAACAAGATTCTGTGTATATGATCATTTTGGTCACTATATTATCTAATAATTTTCATAATGATCAACAACGCTCGAAGGGGGTCTCGCCCTGGGTGTAATTCAAAGTAGAACCGCCACTGATTTTGTATTTTGATTTTGATTATTAGTGAGACCGGTCATTGAGTGTGCACGCCTGTGTGTTTGCAGGTCGAGGAATGGCAGGGGAGAAAACAGACCGAGAACGGCTGTTGCGTGGCGGTGAAGGAGCACAAAACGGCCGCATCGCAAGTCGCCGAAGTTCCTCTGACCCCTGAACAGGAACATGTACGTTTGTTTTCAAAATGACATTATAACTGACTGTGTGTGTGTTTGTGTGTTTTTGAATGTATTTATTTCTTTTTCCCAGTGGTTTCGCCTCTACTTTGCTGAGATTCGGCCGGTGATGCTCCGGGGTCCGAAGTCAGGGGACGACCCGATGACCCGAAGTCAGCTTGGACTTCCTGATAAAGTCCACTGAGACCAAGGACTACCTCACCCAACTCCGGCGCGCTGACATGGGCCCAGCCACCATACTGAACTACATAAAGAACATGATCCGGTTTGTTCAGTATTTAAAGACCCACCTGAACTTGGGTGAAGCAGATCTGGACTTCTACAGGAAGTGCCAAGCGTACCTCGACCTCCTCGCTACCATCAGAAAGCCAGTGGCCAAGTCACACAGCAAGGTCACCTGTAAAACAAGGCCAGTTGCTAATCTGCTTTCCATTTGTTTTCTTTAACACTAGAACGGCCACAACGGTCATTTTGACCGTTTTGAATTTTATATCTACAATAACTTTGTTGAAAAAAATAATAAAATCCTGCTGGTACCTGACTTTTCCTAAAATTGTCTGTATTTTCATTTAAAATGCTTTTCATATAAATTAAGTTATGTAAACGTAAGGCAAAACAAAAAAAAATGAACATATTTACCTATTTCGGCCATAGACGGTCATATTGACCGCACTGAATTTTGCGGTATTTTTTTGTTAAATATCCCGCGGTTGATCGTGTTCTCTCCCAACTGTCAACAGAATGGTCCGTCCGATCACCTCTGTAGCAGTGTTTGCTATATAATAATTTCTACATTAGTTGTTGATCAGAAATAAGCAAATAAAACCGGACTACATTATCTATAATTCGGATGCAGGGGAACAATCGGAGGTGGAAAGTGACAGCGACGTTTCCTGGGTGCAAGTTAACATTTCCTCCTCATCAGAGAGTGATTCAGAGTCAGAGTCCACATCAAGGAAAAAGAGACGGCTGCTATCATCAGACACGGCCGATCCAGATGGTCCATTCATGTCGGATGATCGTGGTGAGGTCTGCTGCCCTGTCCTGCGCTGTTTGTTTTGCTGCATTGGCTGTTCACTAGTTCTGCGAGTCCTATTATTATTATTAGCCTTGACCGCGTCGCAAATCGTCACTATCTAACATTTTCGTCATAGTTTGTCATTCAAACCTAGTTTTTATTTAGTTATTGTCTCGTTTTCGTCTTTGAAAAAATGTGGTTGACAAAAATAATTACGAAAATTATTCATCAACACTGTTTTGAATCTAACGGTCAAAATGACCGTTTGTGGCCGTTCTAGTAGTTTTGGAATTCTGGCACTTCTAGTGTTAATGACTTCATGTTGATGATACTTATGTGCTGGCTGTACATCCGGGGTTATGTGATACAGATGTATACTGTATACAGGTGTGTGTAGTCATATTGTTGTCTTGTATGTCATTCTAGGTATGAACGGTTCCAAGAGGGCGAGAAGAGCCTTCATGAGTGCCAGGCAGTCCTCCGGAAGGCCAAAAAGGACATGCTGTCCATTTATGGGAGGCTGCTGGAAGATGACTACGTGGCGTCAGAGGAAAAGACCATGTTCCGCTACTATTGTGAAGCAATCCTGATCCTCGGTCACTTCCAGAGACCAGGAGCGGTGGAGGGAGTAACAGTAAGTCTTAAGACCTCAGCTTTCATGGGGCCATAAGCCTAAACAGATTTTATTAGGTAGTCTGCGAAGAGGACGTTTATGTCACTTATTCACTCTGTTTATTTTTTGTTTGTTTGTTTTTTCAGACAGCAGAGTGGGATAAAAGAAAGACTTCTGGGGGAAAGATATGCGTGGCAGTTAGTGAACACAAGACTGCGACAATGCAGATCGCCGTGTTTGCCCTCACAATGGAGGAGGCAGCAGTAAGTACACTTACAGGCTAAATTTGCTTTACCATGAGATACAGTAACACCAGCAATGATATTAACAGATGTATTTATTTTATTTACTTTTTGTCTCTGCAGATGCTGGATGCATACTATACTTGGATCCGCCCTGACTTCATCCGGCCGGATGTAGACAGTTCAGAGGTTGTTTGTTTCTTCGTCAGGCACGAAAATTAAGAGTGCGACCAACGACCTCTCTCGTCTGCACATTCAGTGAGTATTGACAGCAGTCCAAAAGACCATAAAGTAGCATTTATTAAACAGATCAGCCTCTAGAAAATTATATAGTTCAAGTTTGGGAGTTTCATCTGATATTACTGCCCCATTGCAGCTACAAACTGCCCAACATCACAAGCCAGCAGATACGTCGGACCGTGGAGACAGATGTGGCTGCCAACTTTACAGAGGAGAAGAAGGCATCTTTGGCTCACTACATGGCCCATTCGAATGCAGTGGCAAACCAGCACTATAGGATGAAGAACCTAGATGCTATTGTGGCCACTTCAAACCTGCTCAGCTCCCTGACACGGTATGTAATTATCTGTAATATAATTCTGTTATATATCTGTTATAATTATAATGTCTCTCAACGCTTATCCATCAGTTCGTTTCTGTGTAACCTCCAAACCTTTTCAATATTGCAGCTCCTCTTCTGACGACTCTGGCGAAGAGGGCACCCAGGCAGTGAAGAGAAGGCGGGTGGAAGAAGAGGTTGGCAGCCCAGCCCCAGACTTTAATGCTTTCCTGCAGGCCTTCCCTGTGGGAATCACTGGCCAACCACCCAACAAGACCCAGAGAGAAAAAACTGGGTTCCCCGGCGACAGAGTCTTTTATGATAAGTGGAGGGCTCTACAGTACAGCCTTCGGGAGCAACATCTTTTGTGTAGATGTATATACTTCCTTATGATCCAATGATTAGATTTGCTCCAACAGAAACATTTTGAACTAGTGTGTGAACCTGAATTTTAATTCAAATGTGCTCTCTTTGACAGCAAAATTCTCAAGACGTACCCCAACTGCAGCGATGGTGGCTAAAGTCATAGATGCAGAGGGCTGGACGGCCAATCATCCTCGTCCAGAGGACATCATGGCGAAGTGGAGGCCGCTCAGCAGAGCACAGGCGGAGAGTGACCCGGGCATCATCAAGGGGGTGACCAGGCAGAAATGGTCGGGTCTGGCTGTGAAGGCCTTTGGGGAGCAGAAAGGTATGTACAACTGTCTTATGAGCACAGTAAAATCCATAAATAAAATGAATATAATAACATCATGAACAGCACATTAATGACTCCCTCTTTTTGACCACAGGCGTTGTTACAACCAAGGCCTTCGGGGAAGGGCTCCATCCTGCGTGATTTCCACAGAAAGGTGATCACAGGTGCTGAGGGCAGGGAGATGGCAGATACGCAGGACGAGCTGGGAAACCTGTTTTTCTTCAAACATGGCGCTGACAAAATCTGCATTGATGCGGAGACTTTCCCCTGTGAGTGCCACCCGTCTCTGGAAACCATTGGGAGATGGATTACTCACTCAAAGAAGAAGTGCAACGTGCAGCCATGCCACTGCATAGTGAAGCTTCAGGGGGGAGACAGGCACGTCCTGCTCTTTCAGGCCACCACGGACATTAAGAAAGATGATAAGATCTGCTTCGACCACGGCATCAAGAAGAGGACTTTTCGTGGGGAAGAAAAGGAGCTGGAGTGGCTGAACATTTGATCACCTGTAAAACTAATCTGCTTTCCATTTGTTTTCTTTAATGACTTCATGTTGATGATACTTATGTGCTGGCTGTACATCGGGGGTTATGTGATACAGATGTATACTGTATACAGGTGTGTGTAATCATATTGTTGTCTTGTATATCATTCTAGGTATGAACGGTTCCAAGAGGGCGAGAAGAGCCTTCATGAGTGCCAGTCCTCCGGAAGGCCAAAAAGGACATGCTGTCCATTTATGGGAGACTGCTGGAAGGTGACCACGTGGCGTCAGAGGAAAAGACCATGTTCACTTCCAGAGACCAGGAGCGGTGGAGGGAGTAACAGTAAGTGTTAAGACCTCAGCTTTCATGGGGGCTTTCAACTTGCACTCTCACAGAGTTAATTGTAAAATTAATTTGCCATTTAATTGCTGAGATTTTACTCTGTGTTGTCGTTGTTGTTTTTAGCCAGTATTGAGAGTAACCCGGCCTATAAAAACCTCTGGAGGTTTTACGGGCACTTTTCGGCCTTGCTGTCATCTCTTTATGGCCACAGGGGAGGTGTTTCGCAGAATATGACGATCCAGGAGGTGCAGGGGCTCGATACTCCACCATGGAGAAGGCACATGTTATAAATGTGAGTGTTTGTCAAATATATATAAATATATATAAAATTCAATAGAATTTTTTATGTCTTGGACTATGTCTTGTTTATCTGTTCTGTTCTTAACTGATTTTGTGTTTTTTTGTGTGGGATTAGGTGTCCAGTCTCAAAACCAATAAGGTTTTCGGGAGAGCACAGATTGCGCTGTTCGAGGATGAATACGAGTGGGCACAGCGCTTTTTAAATAAGAAAAATAACCTGCCGGGTGGGGAGACTGCAACTTTTTTTTTTTTTTACATCAAAACCCAACCCGTGCAAAAACTTGAAGGATACTTCCAGGAGGCTTGGAAGGAGATGCAGCTCCCTTGGGTGCCGACCTTTACTGATATTCGAACCTCCATCGCCAGCCATGTAAGCGTCTTCTCACATGAGCACACATTTTTTGTTATAACTGCAGAATGTTTTATCTTACCACATTGCCTTTTGTTTTCCCTCTTTTCGTGGGGGGGGGGGGGGGGGGTTTGGTGAAACACTTGGTTTCAGTCAATCTCATGTTAATCTTGAGTACCTATAGAGTACTATTGAAGGAGGACCGGGTTTTGTCTAAGGCGACCCTCCTGAAGTGCCAGGAGCTGGCATCAAAAGCCATCCCTGAACTTCTGGGTAAGTTTTTTTTATTCAAACATTTCCACTTGTACTCTCGAGGAGTTAACTGTAAAAAATAATTTGCCATTTAATTGCCGAGATTTTACTGCCTGTTGTTGTTGTTTTTAGCCAATTTGGAGAGGGACCCCTCTTACAAAACCTGTGGCCCTCTACGGGCACTTTTCGGCCTTACGGCCGTCCCTCTACGGCCACAGGGGAGGTGTCCTGACCAACATGACCATCCAGGAGGTGCAGGGGGCACGGAATTCTCATAACGAGAATGCGCATGTCATAAACGTGAGTGTTTGACATTTATATACAAAGATGTTTTTGGGGACTTGTATTTATCTGTTCTGTTCTTAACTGACTTTTGTGTGTGTGATCAGGTGTGCAGCCACAAGACAAATAAAGCATTTGGGCCAGCACAGATTGCCCTTCTCGACCATGAATACTCCTGGGTGCGTCAGTTTCTGGCTATGAAGGACAAGCAGCCGGGCGGGGAGAAAGCCACATTCTTTTTTTTTTATACGTCACAGCCCAACCCCTGTAGACATTTGAATGGGTATTTCCAGGAGGCGTGGAAGGAGATGGGTCTCCCTGGATGTAAGAACGTCAATCACCAGCCTTACATGAGCACATATTTTTGGTTGTCACTGTTTAATGTTTTATCTTACCAATTTGCCTTTGTTTTCCCTTCTTTTCCTCTGTGTTTTGGCCAAATTCATGTGCCATGACGTGTGCACGCAGGCCGTCGAGCACCGGATGCTTTTTCTGAAGGTGCTCCAGGGACAGGAGCGGTCACCGCCCGAGACAGCCCCTCAGAAGAGGAAGCGGCCCCTGAAAACGGCACGTCAGCCCCGCAAGCGGTCAAAATAAGATTTCGACGTGACATCGAGCAGCACCAGCACAGAAGATCCTGTACCGGAGTCTGGGGTGTCCAGTCAAGGGTCTGATAAGGTAAACTTATATCATGTACTGAGACTACATCCATAGATGATGTCTTGATTTGCAGACTAATGATAAATTGTTCTCCATGTATTTTCTTTGGCAGGATGAGAGTTCACCACGAGGCTCTGGAGAAATGGCGGCTGAGGTGGAGCGCAAGCAGCTAAGGGTGGTCCTGACTCCTCTGGGCCTTAAGGCGAGGCTAAGACCACGGCGGATCTCGCCTTTACAAACAAAAACAAAAAAAATTCTGACGAAGTCAAAAGAGGCAGCGAAGAAGGTCAAGAAATCCCTTGAGAAGCGCCGCAGAAGACGTTGACCAGTTTTTTTCCAATTACATTTTTACATTAGACCTTTTTCTTCTCTTTTTAAATCATTGTGGTTTTTAGTGTGTTCTTGTATCTATATCATAAATATATTGTTTTTCTATATTATTATTCTGTTATTATAATAACAGAATAATAATATAGTGAACTCGGGCGGGCGGGGTGGCGCCGCCCGAGTGGCAGCCTGTTGCAGCAGCTCCCGTTAGAATTGTGTTTTTAATCTATTTTAACTTATTTCTAGTGTATTTACGTGAAATAGTTGCAAACTGCAGAATGGACATGGCCGTACAAAAGTCAAAAGAGGCATCAAAGAAGGTTAAATAAACTATGGAAAAGTGCCATAAAAAAAGTCTCCAAAATTTAAAATGTTTACAGTGTTTTTTTCTTCTTAAATTTTCTGTTTATTATACGTGTTATAATAACGTGTTACAGTAGTGTAATTACATTTCGTGATAATGCAGTAATGTAACTCAGTACATTTAAAATTTATGTAATTTGATTACAGTTACTAATGTCAATAAAATTAAATTACTTACTGAGTGTAGACGCTAAATACTGTAGACATTTAAAAATAGAGTTTCCATTGTTAGTCAGGTTTATGCTAAGAATTTTCTAGAAATGCATTGGATCTTTTAGTCAAATTGCTATTTTCATATTTCTGTAATATATTTTTCAGTCAATATTAAATTACGGAAAGAACTGAGTTTCACTTTGTAGTGTATTTTGTGTAGTTTTAATAGGTTTTCAAAGTAACTTGAAAGTAAAGTAATTAGTAATCACATTACTTTTTACATGCAGTAATCAGTAATGGAAATTAAATTAAATTTAAAGTAAAAATTGGTCATTTGTAGTGGATTACTTTTTTTTTGAGTAACTTACCCAACTCTGGTGCTAACTAAAGTTATAAATCAGTCTATAAATGAAAGTACTTTCCCTACGGCTTTGAAAACAGCCATAGTAAAGCCTATACACAAGTCAGGAGATAAGCTCCAGGGGCCTCATTTATAAACGTTGCGTACACACAAAAGAAGGCGTACGTCGCTCTCTACGCAATAGTTGGCATTTATAAAAAGCAAACTTGACGGTAAAATGTGCGGTGCTTCACGCCAGCTCTGACCCAGGCGTACGCACAAAAACGGGTGAAATGAGAAATGGCGACACCGTCGGCAGGTGGAAAAAACACGTGAAAGTGTGTGAAACTGTAGAGTGAAATAAATTGCATAAATAACACGAAGACTTCACAAAGCAAGTCTTACAATTAACAGCCTACACGAACACCCGTTTGATCGATCTGCAACAGAAATGCAAATTAACACATATTTCCAAAAAAGAAAGAAATATGTTCTTCAATAATATTGGCTTATACAATTCATTCTCATAAATAAGATGGTAAACAGAACGAAATAATGTACAAAACTGATATTCTCGCCAATATGTCCGTCTAACGGAGCAGATATAGCAATTAAATCGTCAGTCAGATAGCTAATTAGAGAGATATATAGCCTAGATAGATTGATAAATAGGTGTATTATTTGTCCACTGGGGAAAGTTGTTTTCATCGTAAAAATATCTTCATCAGCTCCGGAATCATGGTATTCATGCATATGCCTATAATTTGGTTGAGACACATCATACGTTATTTTATCAAAAATAAAACATTCAGAAAGCTGCAAGAAATTACATTTGCGCTGAACTATTTCCCATTTAGATTTTAACCGACATCCGTAGCTTGTCAGATGCAGAATTAAATGGATGTAAATAAAATGCCCCATCACAATGCGTATGGCTGATCTTGAGCTCTTAGAAGATGTGGCGATTAAATGTAAGGATTCGGAGTGAACGCATCATCTTCATAACAAAAGGTGTGGAAAAATATATTATTTATTGAAGAATTCCCTCATTGTGCAGTTTATTTCAGTTTGGACAGTCTTGATTTCGCCCAACTCCTTGGCCCTCTCTAATTGAATTAATGACTAGACGCTTTTTTGCCTCGACTTTGAAGTCCGACCATTTCTTTTTTATTTCGGCCACAGTCCGAGGTTGTGAGGTTACAGCATTTACGGCATCTGCAACCTTTTGCCACTCAAGTGCCTTTTTGGCATTAGTAATGCCCACACTGTGCCCTCCAAACAACATTTCTCTCCTCTTTTCCACCTCGCCAACAATAACTTCTACTTCACATTGAGTGAAGTTACATTTTTATTATTTCCTCTCTGTGTTTAACATGATTTCGCAATTGATGAATATTAAAGGGGGGGTTGACTGCCATTTCACTTTTTTCATGTTAAATAGTGTGTAATGTTGCTGTTGGTGCATGAACAGTATCTGCAAAGTTGCAGCGCTGAAAGTGTAAGCAGAGATATCGTCTTTTAAAAATCAGGAAGTATAATTGCCTACAAAAACGACTGGTTTGGGACTACAGCTGGGTTATGGTACGTCACTAACCCACAGTAGTTATAATAGGCTACCTTGTGTCAAAATGATTTATTGCTTTTTGATTGACAGGTGGGCGGGGCTGACCTTTGACCTTCCGGATTCGCTCTTTGAAGTAGTCATAAAGCTTTGACCTTTGACATTCCATGTCTGGGATATCGATTAACCTTTGACCTAACGATCAATCAAATGGACAGGTGGTGTTGACCCGTTGACCTTTCTAATCCAAAAAACATGTGTGTGTGTGTGAACATCTGTGGTTTGACCGGATGACCTTTTTTAATCCAAAAAACATGTGTGTGAACATGTATGGTTTTGTCCTCTTAGTGACCCCAGGAAGCGATCGATCAAAATGGACAGGTTGACCCCGGTTGTCTGGTTTTATCGTTGATGTAGCCCCCTCCCATACCAGAAAACCCGTCTATAAAATGGGTGGTCTCTGTTCTACAGAATTCACAGAGGGAAACATGAGTTACATGAGTATGGACGCTTTATCCTCACCTAAAACCCCCGAGATCGATCTGAGTAGCATGATGAGGGATAATTTTCTAATATAGCCCGTATCACAATAGGATCTGTAAAATAAAAGCGGCTTACTTGAGTGCTGATGATTCTCTCAGAGGCCTTCGGCCCTGTGACAGTCGGGGTGTGAGATGGCTGAACATTCCTTCACCCAGAGAAAAAAATCTTACACGAGCTAAAAAATGAAACCGTGTTTTATAGATTATAAGGAAAAAACATTTAGATTTAAATGTGAAAAAGCATCTTACTTTATTTTCATCAAGATGTGAAAAACCTCTCTCCCTCTCAACAGAAGCATCCGTGAGCATGTGGGTGTCTGTAACTGCATTACATTCCTGCATCCTGTGCTGAAACAGAAAAAAGTTCAAACTTTTCCTCACTAACTAAAGTTAAAACCATGGTTCATTTAAAAAGAATATCAATAAAATGCTTTATCATTCATTGTAAAATAAAACAACATGTTTTATAAATTATAAGTTGACCAACAGTCTATCAAAAATAAAACCATCTTACTTTTTCCAGCTGGTCGACAAAGTACTTCCTAAGATCCCCATACAATACTTATGTGGTTTACAAAAGATGAGTTTAAAGTTGTGAAGATCTCCCTGTGATTCTCTCTCCCCTATGCATGGCCGGAGTGGTGTGTGTGTGTGTGTGTGTGTGTGTCTCTGTGTAATAAATGGCAATAAATGACTTTAGACCTCTCTGAATCCTCTAAGTCAGAGGGACCCTCTCATACTTATTTTCTGTGTGTGTGTGTGTGTGTGACAGCATTACTTTCCTGTATCCTGCTGAGACTGAGAATAAAATTATTGCACTTTCCCACAACCTGTTTCACTTAAAAGTAAAATTCAGGATGTTGAAAAACAATTCTCTCTCATTCACCTTTTGTCAACACCATCTGTATGTGTTTGTTCAGCCGAGAGACAACACTTTCAGCATCCCTTGCAACTACAGTAGCAATAAAACTTCTACCTTTCTCCCACTAGCTAAAAGGTAAAACCATGGTTAATTTAAAAACAATATCAATAAAATGCTTTATCATTCATTGTAAAATAAAACAACATGTTTTATAGATTATAAGATGACTAACAGTCTATCAAAAATAAAACCATCTTACTTTCCCCAGCCGGGTAAATTACTTTACCAGATTTCTCACCCCTTAGCAGATTAGGCTTATCCTGTACACTGGGGGTGGGTGTCAAAGTTCACACCACCCTACCTCGGACACAATATCTAATCTAAAACCCATGTGTTTAGCGAAAATACAAAATAACTACTCTATTCGTTGATATGATTTAATTAAAACCATCGTGCTCAAATCGTTATCATCTTCATACGGTAGATAAACTATGAAAAAGAGCGGCGCCGCTTTTTTCATACGTAATCTAACATCGGTGCTGAGGGGACATTTCATTTCCAATCCAATAATACCATCTAGCGGAGAGACAGAGTATTACACTGACCATTTGTTTTCTCGGGAGTGTGATATAAATAGGCCTAAACCCATTTGATCATCATTTCAAATCTAAACGCGGTCCAACGAAAGGGTCTCTTCACAGGACGAGGAAAAACATTTTTTCTACAAGACTTTCTCCAAAACCTCAACAAAATGGATAATAGTGAGTAAAAACAATTCTTTATTTCCTACAATGCTTTGTTTATATGTGTAGAAAGCTTATACGTGTAGAATATCAATCAATGGTCTTTGATGCTTTAAATCTTTATTTTCCTACAATGTTTTGTTTATATGTGTAGAAAGCTTATACGTGTACAATATCAATCAATCGTCTTTGATGTTTTCTCTAGTTTAAATACCTCTGGTTATTCGATCTTATTCTTAAATCTGAAACATTCATATATTACAGTTTTACTATTTTATCTTGATTATCGACGGCATGAACATAAGACCTAGACTGATTGTAACCTACCGTTAAAACGATTGAAAGTATAATTAATTATCTATTAATTTTAAAAACATTTTAAGCTTATGATGTTTTTATAATTAAAAACTATTTAAAAGTTTAAATAACTCTAGCTCTATCTTGTAGATAAGGCTTATCTACCCTGTACAATTAAACTATTTTCAAGTTTCATTTATTTACTTATCATTATCGCACAATGTAGCTCGTAAATACTTTTATTATGGTTTTATTTTGAAAAGCGCGCTTCTCTGCTCGGTCACGTGTCATCACAACATACCTTAGCCTAGCTTGGATGGCTTAGCTTAGCCCGCTTAGCCTCGACCATACCACGCTGTTTTCTCTGAAAATCCAATCGAACACTACATCGATGATCCCAGCGACATTTTCTCAATCGTATGTTTATATGTTTTTGAAAAGTCAATACCGTTTTAATGAACATTATTTCACACTTTATTTAGAAACGTGCGAGGTTGAGTTTGACTGCATGTTCGTGATGGTCGCCCCCAACGGCCCGTAGTAGATATGACATCCGTTTGCCGATAAATACCGACCTCTTGAATGTCGCCCTCTTGCGTTTCTAGGTAACATGACATGCACTCCGTAGATAAATGCTCCCTCTCGCGTTCATTAGTAAAACAACATACGGTCTCCATTTCTCTAATTCTATACGACAAATTGTTTTCTTCTATTGCCACATAAATTGTTTTCTTCTATTTTATATCAC
This sequence comes from Pimephales promelas, assembly GCF_988280905.1. Taxonomy (NCBI): domain Eukaryota; kingdom Metazoa; phylum Chordata; class Actinopteri; order Cypriniformes; family Leuciscidae; genus Pimephales; species Pimephales promelas. The sequence continues at coordinate 27,136,032 of NC_142770.1, read as the reverse complement.
ATAAATTGTTTTATTCTATTTTATGTCACATAAAATTGTTTTATTCTATTTTATGTCACATAAATTGTTTTATTCTATTTTATGTCACATAAATGTCATTCATTTTAATCATGTCTTTTATGTTTTTCTCCTCTCTCTGTGTGTGTGTGTGTGTGTGTGTGTGTGTGTGTGTGTGTGTGTATGTGTGTGTTGGTACGTCATCTAACCTTCTCATAAAAACTCTCACCAAAGCTGTCTAATCCATAACAGTCTTTTTACTTCAAAGGTTCGGACGTGCAGCTGATTAATTTTGAGACCTTTGACACGGTGGCCAGTGTGGTCGAGGCCATTGATGCAGCTATTTCATGTAAGCACGTTTCTATTCCCTATAATTAAATTATTATAATTTAATTATTATTTTAATACAATTACTAATTTAATTTTTAATTCAAATGTTTAATTCACAGCCGCTGTCAAGGACTTCAATCTACTCGACGGTAACAATGGTGAGAAAGAGATCTATCTTCAAATGTAATGTTTTATGTTTTTTTTTTTACGGAAATCTAATGTTTTTATTTATTTTAGACGTCACTCACCCCGATCCCCCGCTGATCGATCTCACTCAAGACAGCGAAGAAGAGCGTGAGCCCGGCGCAGGCGACGGTGATTCCACAGCAGCTAACAGTCGCACACAAGACAGCGAAGAAGAGCGTGACCCCAGCGCAGGTGACGGTGATTCGACGCCAGCTAACAGTCGCACTCAAGACAGCGAAGAAGAGCGTGACTCCAGTGCAGGTGACGGTGATTCCACATCGGCTAACAGTCTCACTCAAGACAGCGAAGAAGAGTGTGTCCCCGGCACAAGCGGCGGTGATTCCACATCAGCTAACAGTCTCACTCAAGACAGCGATGCTAATTCCACCACCGCTCAAGACAGCAAACATGACAGCGGTCCTAATTCTTCTTCAGACAACTTCGATGACCAGACAGTTCCTGACTCTACATAATTAGAACCACCGAGAAAAAAAACTAAAAAGAGTCATCACACAGCCCCTCCAAACACGCCCGTCAGTTTTTATGGTAAGGCTATCACATGAGTAATATTTAATCTGAAATAATACACTATCATTATGGTTGATTGTTTATTTTTCTCCCATCAGGACATGATTCAGACCATGACGCTGATGACGAATCCGACGATGTGACTATCTGCGGGGAGCCTCAACTCAACGGTTTGGAACGGAACTCTTGGACGCCATCGACCTCAAATGCCGGTCATACACCATACCACTTTCCGCAGGAAGAGCGAGAGATCGATGTTGAAGAACTAGGACTGAACCCCCAACCGATCGATGTCACCGATAACACTCAGATGCGTATGGTCGTTAATACTGCTGATCTGCAAACATTGTGTTTAGAAATACGCCGCTATCGTGACGATAGTGCATTGGCGAACGCTAGATTAATTGAGGAACTAATACATAATCGTGGGTTAATAGAAGCGACGTACGCGGATCTTTGCACATTCCGCTTAGAGATGCGTAGCAGATTTGATATCCAAGATCGTTTTATTATGGATATGTTCAATGAACTATTTTACCGTTTCCATAACCATAGGTAAAACGATAGTCATCATAGATACAATGTCTCAGGAAATGTAATACGCTGCTTAAGAATAATTTTATATTCTGTTTGTTTTTATACTCTTTTATACACAGTCCTTTGATATTTCTGTTTTTCTATTATCTCATGTTTTATGTACTGTGATTATTGTTTGCCAGTCTGAAATTAAAAAATGGATGGTTCACAACACTTTTTTACAGCCCCTCAATCAGACCAATCTGACGCTGAACTGTCTCCCGAGGAGCTTGAAATGATAAGTATGCTTCCAGATTCTTTAGAAACATCACACCCCACTACAGAGTTGGATCTTTTCGAATTAGCGGTAAATTTGAATCACAATCTCTACGATCCGCCCGTTCACCACACCACTGATTTAAACATCGATGATCACCCAGATGATAATGAGATTGAAATGATAACCACGCTTCCGGAGTCTTTAGAAGATTATCTCGATGTACAATCCCAACAGTGTCCTACTGAGTCCGAACTTTTTCAATTATTTGAAAATTCAAATTTCGATGAATCTAACGATCAGCACGGAGGTGTTTTAAACAATAGCGATAGTGACGATCGTCCTAACGCCGATAATGTTTCCCCTACAGGTAGTGTCGATAGTTTGTCTGAAGGTGTTCGTCCTAGAGAACAAAGATTAAACCCCGACGAAATTGATAGGTTGTTGCGTAGCGGCGGGTTCGTTAACGGATATCACATTACGCTGCGACCACGCTTTAGCGGGGCGACGTTGAGAAGGACCATGAATCTGAGAGAGATCAACTCTACAGATTTGATCGCTTATCACAGTTACTTACACGACATGCTAAATGATATTGTGGCCTTCGCTAGAGATTTCGGAGGTGACGGTGCCGTGATCAATTTGACCCTTTCTGCTCCTACTCTTCAATCACCTGCCGGTGCTGTTTTAACCAGTGGAAATAATTATGACCCGAATTTGCTTTTTGAACAGATTGAAAAAATTCTACAGAGCAACGATCAGTTACTATCGGATACCGCGGTAGAAATAGAAGCGTCTGTTGTGCAAAACCGACAGGGTGGGGGTCGTCGTAAACTTACCGATCATGCCGTCGATCAGGTAGTCAAACGAAAAAAGTCGAGTTTATTTTGTCCCACAAATATTTCAAATAACTTGTGTTTCTCCATTTGTCTGGCCCGTTTTCTCAACCCTCATCAACCCGAGAGCGGGTTAGAAAAACTGGCCGCAGCGATCCAAAACAGGGTGGGGTTCTCGATCCAAGATCGAATCGGTTTTAGCGACATAGCGTCGTTTGAAGACGAGCTAGACATTAAAATCGTCGTATTTCACCGATCCAACGCATTGACCCTAGAAAGTTACAAGAATAGCGACGAGCCGCATCCAAAAACAGTGTTCCTCTATCTTGATAACGGTCATTACTACATGATATTGAACATGCCGTCCTTCATCGGTACTTCATACGTGTGCGAATTTTGTTACAAAGGTTACAAGGATCGTGTAAACCATCGTTGCAAGCATGTGTGTAACATATGTTTCGACCCGGCATGTCACACCTATCCCAAAACGACGGTACACTGTTTAGATTGTATGCGTTACTGCAAATCGCCATATTGCTTCGAAATGCATAAAAAAAACAATCCTCCCGGTCAACAAAACCCTGCCTGCGATCTTATAAAATACTGCAAACTATGTAACAGACGTTACAGGGCTAAAGACGGTGTTAAGAAAAGCAAACACCAGTGTGCTCCAGACAAATGCGAACACTGTCGCGAAATTCTTCCCGATGGAGGAGATCATCAATGTTTCATACAACCGTTAGCGGCTAAGGAGTTGAGTGAGAAATATATTTTCTACGATTTTGAAACTCGCTATGAAAATGGTCGCCATGTTGCGAATTTCGTATGTGCCATGACGTTTCAGGGGGGAAAATATGTTGCCTGGGGTCCTCGTTGCATCGCAAAGCTAATCAAACGTTTCAGACAACCGCGATACGAAGGCTACTGCTTCATTGCCCATTACGCTGCGAAATTTGATTCGTTCCTACTTCTTGAGCAATTTTGTAAGTTAGGGATCGCGATCGAAGTCATCATGCAGGGATGTAAATTAGTGTACATGTACGACCCCGCTTTTAAGCAGCGTTACCTCGACAGTTATTCTTTTTTCCCGATGTCGTTATCTAAAATGCCGGCCGCGTTGGACCTAAAGACGACCGAAAAAGGGTACTTTCCCCATCTTTTCAACACTAGGGAAAATATTGACTATTTTGGACCTTACCCCGACAAAAAGTTCTACAACTACGATAACATGAGCGATAAGGATCAGCAAAAGTTTGATTCTTGGTACAGCACAGTTCAGGGTAAGTTCTTTTGCTTCAGGAGACAGCTGAAGGAGTATGGCATTAACGGTGTGATCTTACTGCGAGAGGGGTGTATGAAATACCGTAGCTCGTTCATCGAATGCGCAGGAGTAGATCCTTTCAGTTTTACGACGATCGCCAGTTGCGCGATGGGGATCTTCAAAACCCATTTCCTCGAGAAAAATACGTTGGCTCTCACCCATAACAAAGCGTACGTCCGTCAGAGCAAATGCTATTCGAGCGCCTCTATAGAATGGTTAGAGTATGTCAAAAAGACTCGAAACGTCGACTTACACCACGCACTAAACCACGGTGAAGTATCCGTCGGTAAGTTCTTTTTAGATGGCTACTACGAACAAGACGGGGTGAGGCACGGGCTAGAGTTTAATGGTTGTTCGTGGCATGGTTGTTCCTGTCGCTACGAACCTTACCACCGTCACCCCTTGTCAGGGCTACCTTATGGTGTTCTCAGGAGCCAGTTTGACGATAAAGTTGAAATTCTGCAGAAGGCGTACGGTTTGCAAATCGAGGTCATGTGGGAATGTCGATGGAACAAAATGAAAAAGACTGACCCGTCTGTGATTGATTTTATGACGGGTTATAACGCGCCCGAGAGATTGAAACCGCGAGATGCCCTGTTCGGAGGTCGCACTAACGCTTATAAACTCTATCACAAGGCGGCCGAAAGTGAGAAAATAAGGTACCTCGATTTTACCAGCCTCTACCCCTTTTGTCAGGCTACGAAAAGCTATCCGATCGAACATCCTCAAATCATATTCCAAGACTTTCAATCGATCGAAAATTATTTTGGAATCATTAAAGCGACCGTCTACCCACCCCGCAAATTACTACACCCCGTTCTCCCTTACAGATGTCAGGGAAAACTCATGTTCCCCCTATGTAGAACCTGCGCTCAAGAACAAAACCAGACCACGAGCTGTAGCCACAATGATCATGAAAGAGCCCTCTCTGGCTGCTGGGTCAGCATCGAGCTTTTAAAAGCCGTCGAAAAGGGTTACGTGATAGCCAAGATAGACGAGGTTTGGCATTTTCCGCAACGGTCGAACACGTTGTTTGCCGGTTACGTGAAAACGTTTTTACGTTTGAAGCAACAAGCGTCCGGTTACCCGTCTAATGTTCGCACGGACGCTGAGAAAGAGGCCTACGTTCGGCAGTATTTTGAAAAAGAGGGTATCCGACTCGACCCAAAACAAATCAGGTTCAACGCGGCTCAAAGAGCGATCACGAAATTAATTTTGAACAGTTTGTGGGGGAGGTTCTCCCTTAGAGAGAACTTACCGAAAACGACGTTGGTGAGCGAACCTGAAGATTTCACCAGCATCGTTTTCGGCAATACCGAGTCATTGTCCTATTTCACATTCATCTCGGACGACGTAGCTCTCGTTCAGCATAAACCAGGCAAAGACGATCTTTGCAAGACGCGAGACGTTAACGTGTTTATAGGGGCGTTTACAACAGCGTACGCCAGACTGGAATTGTACGAATTGATGGATAGGCTCGGCGATCGACTTTTATATTCGGACACCGATTCCGTCATCTTTGTGTCTAGGGAAGGCGACTGGGAACCGCCTTTAGGGGATCATTTGGGTGAGCTGACGAGCGAGGTAGACGAGGACGATTTCGTATCTTGTTTTTGCTCTAGCGCCCCCAAATCTTATGCGTTTGAAACGGCCAAAGGTAAGACCTGCATGAAGGCTAAGGGTATAACGCTGAACGCTAAAAATTCCCGAGTCATCAATATGGAGTCCCTGATTGGTCTGGTTGAAGGGTATGTGACGTCACAGGATAGTAGCAAACATATCCTGGCTCATAGCGAAAATATCGTGAGGCATAAAAAGACTCTGACCTTGCACAACAAATCAGTCGTTAAAAGCTTCAAGGTGGTGTATAATAAACGCAGGCTTTTACCTGATTTCACCACGCTTCCTTATGGATACTGATCAGATGATGAACAGGGGGTCGTTGGATGCATCCGATTTTGATTTCAGACTTCAGCATCCATTTAGTTGTGTTATAAGTGGCCCATCCAATTCTGGAAAGTCTTATTTTGTGAAACTTTTGTTGGAAAAAGGTTTAACTATAATCTCCAAGAAAATTGAGAATATTGTGTGGTTGTATGATTGTTGGCAACCTTTGTACGATGATGTGCTGAAACTGTATGACATTAAATTTGTACAAGGAATACCCGAGAGTCTGAATGATGATGATTTACTTCCTATTCATAAGACAAATCTTCTCATCGTCGATGATTTGATGCAGCAAGCTAGCACCAACCTGGAACTCCAGAGGGTTTTCACGCAATATTGTCATCACAGGAATCTCAGCGCGATATATATCGTCCAAAATTTATTCGTACAGGGTAAGTCCAGCCGTACCATCAGCTTAAACGCAAATTACATGATTTTGTTTAAAAACCCCCGCGACGTCAATCAAGTGGCCCTTCTAGGACGTCAGATGTACCCTGGAAACACGAAATACTTTATGGAATGTTATCACGACGCAGTCAATCAGCCTTTCGGCTACCTGATGATAGACTATAAAGCGAAAACTCCGGAGCAGTACCGTCTCAGAACAGGTTTGCTTTCAGACCGTCAAGTGGTTTATATTCCGAAAAAAAGAAGAGTGCGATAAATCATCATGTCCGCCAGACTTTGCAAATACCTGCCTGTGTTAAAACTGTTACATAAAGCCAGTCCTAAGCAACGACGGCTTATTTTACAATCGGCGTCCGATGAATTCATTTTGGCGCTGTGTGAAGTAGCGCTTAACATCCTATACGGTACGATCCCAGTCAATCGACAACAGTATCGTAAACTGAAAAAGAGAAGAGCGGAAATCAAATTTGTGGCCAATAAAAAAATCGGTATAGAAGCCAAGAAACGCGTCTTCAACCAGAAGGGCGGCTTCCTTTTACCTTTACTATCCATAGCCGTCCCATTTCTTACGAGCTTGATAGCGAATCGATAGGATGGAGTATGCTGAGAAGATGTATTTAGTTCCTCACCATCAGTTGGGAAAATTGAGAAGCGATAATGTTCGTGAGAACATTCAGCAGACCGTGGAAAACGATTTGGACGGTGCTATAAGAAATATATTACTGCGGACTGATTTGGATCCCTACGAAAAAGCCAAACTTTACGCAAATACCTTGAACAGGTTTTTGGCCATCGTTAAACAAGGCGATCGTGAGAGCTCGGTTTTAACCCTTTCTTTACCCGATAGAGATATCGATCATAAAGATGAACAAACGCCTGATGCTAATGGCGAAAACGGCGCTGCTGTCGGGAATGTGGTGGACGAAGTGTTGAAGAATATCCCTTCGAGAAGTGTGAAAAACAGTAGATACATATTAGACAAGATGTCTAAAGCCGTAGGACTAAGTGGCTGGAATGAATCGGGGGAGTTTGTGTTCAGGGGTAAAGTCATACACGGTTCACATATGGTAGATTTGTTAAAAAATGTGACGGCCCCACAAAATATCCGACATGACCGGAGACCTCTAGGTTGGTCGGAGTTTCTACAGTTCTTTGCGGGTTTAAACATCCCTTTCTCCACAGTCCCCAATCATCAGGTGAGGTCCCTGATTCAATCTTTGAAGAACCACACCACCAGCCCCCCGACTACACCGCCTGCAGGATCTTATAATAAGGTACGAAAACATCTGTCCCGAGCCAGAACCGACGCTAAACCTTACAATAAGGGACGAAAAGATCTGCGCGGCGCTTCTCCGAGAGACTCTGGGTTTAAAATACCGACCGCCGAACCGCAAAAATGGCTGGATTTTTAAACAATTGTATGTTGTAATTAAATAAAGACGATAAAAATAAATGGTTTAAGATTTTTATTTATAGATCATACACGTTTGTACACAAGATAACGTTTTATCATCACATACATGGGGTCTTAATCTCTTCACAAAGCGGGAAACCATTTTATCATTTTTGATATAATCTTCGCTGTATAGCTTCATCACACGATCGTAGTCACAACCTTTAGCTAAATGATATAGAAAAAACAAACAGTGCTGACCGCACGTATTGGACGAATAATCCTGGACTCGTCTGTCGGAATATAGTACTTGGGGGTGGTTGGTAGCTAGAAAGTGTTCGATGGTGGTTGGGAATCGAGGGCTGTTGGGCGGATTGCCGAAGCTGTCGAAAAAACAAGCTGGACCCTGTTCGGGTAAATAAACGGCGAGCCAATGTTCGCCGGGTAGCCCCGCCGGGTCGGTGTTAACGATAGCCATCGTTGGTAAGGTCCTCACGGGTTTTTTCGGTAGTTGATCGCACGGTAGAACCCCGAGAAAATTTGTTTTACACGTCATTTTATCCATGATAGCTGTGAGTTGTAGCGTGTTCATCTCTCAGTAGTAATCGATCAACAACTGTCTCCGGTTAGACACTTCAATGAGGGAATCAAAAACGGCGTAAATTATTAAATTAACGGTATTGGGGAGAGGTTCTCTGAAACGAGCTTCGACTCTGATATTGCCGGACTTGATGAGTGAAATGTGCTGCCCACAGTCTTCATCCGGGGTGAGGTTAAAAGCAAAAAGCGTATATCCGTCGATGAAATCATCAATGTTGATAGCGAGCGCTCTGTCTTTTAGATGTCTCCCGGTCGCCATCACCAACTGATAATATTCACGAGCTGCCAGACCGGATTCGAAATTAGGCTGGAAAGGTTTGGCGGGGAATTGGTGAGAGTCGACGTAGACCGCTAAGAATTCTAAATTGAAATGTTTGAAGGCAAACGGATTTTTTGCGTAGGATCCTGTGAATGCGTCGTTGTCGACCATGCCGATGATGATAGACTTGGGTAAAGTTCCTAAAAACAGATTTTCCTGATTCAAAACGCGTGACCCCGTTGGGATTGAGAATGTTTTTAGACAGACCCTGTCGATGGCGTACTTGGCCGTTGTCGACAGTAACGTTTGCGCGTGAGCCAGTCTCACCGGAGGTGAAACGGTCACCTTCTTGACAAAAAGGGATGCCGCCAATATATTTAATTTGTAAGCCACATCGTCGCTCCTCATCAGACAGAATTCATCTTTTGCCCGTATAAATCGTAGCTTTAAATCGATCGAGTTCAATAAAAGTTTTTCCTGAAAGAATATATCGCCGTGTATGGGTGTGAACAGTTCCACCTCCCTGCTCCGTCTGGTATAGGTCGACCTCTTAAGCAATCCTTCGTTCTCACCGGCCGGGTCGCTGTCGTCCATTTCCCCGGCAGTATCCAACTGAAACAATGATGTAGAGAACAGGGATTGTAGCGTATCTTTACCGTAGTTGAGAAGGCTCTCAATCAAACATCTATAAGGATAGGTGTTTGAACTTTGCGAAATGAGCCTGTCGCCGAGGGTGATGTCTACTTGCGAAAACATAGTAGCTCCGAGGTAATTGATAGGGCCAACTTTCGAAGGGTGTGCGATCTCCGTGCCATCGGGTCTTGTGATTTTCACCCGTAGATAGAGCATGGTGTTATTGAGGTCTACATAATCATCGCCGGTCCCCGCGATAAAAAACTCTATCGGGGCAGAGTCCGAAAGGGCCGATAATGGAGCCAGTTCTAAATAACTGTTTTTCTCGATGATGGTCTGCGTCAGAGGTACCGTAAATAAGTCCAACTCGGACTTGATACACTCTCCCGACATACGATGCAGTAACGCCATGTTAGAATATGGTTTTTACACCTCTCTTGATCGGCGGGTTTCGCCTAACAGTCTTCTTGCGCTTTCTACGAGCGAGTGAGACCTTGTTTGTTAGACGCGTTGTTTTCTTCTTTTTTATTGTCCATTGACCACGCCTTCTCAGACCGGGTGGTTTGGACGTTCTCTTACGAGCCATGACCATCAGACCGGATCCCCCTTGAGCTTTACCCTCATCGCCGTGCGAACGCATCAATACGTTCGAGAAGACGTCGGATGCTATATTTTTAGCAGCCGATTTTAGGTGGGGCTTTGCGATGCTGAAGCCTCTTTTTAACAGCGGTATGGCCATCCTGAACAAACCCCTAAAAATACCTCCTAACCCACTACCGTACATAACACCTCCGCCGGCATAACCCGGTAAAGCACCACCGGCTTGGTTTTGGTAGTAGGCGACATAATCCGGACTTTCTCTATAGTGATAATTCATTTTTCGGTTTAAAGTGTAGTTTTACAATGACTTTTCCGTAAGTGAAGGGAACCGGTTTGTTTTGATCGTCTTTAACCTCGATGGTGATGTCGGTGATGTGATCCTTGATGATCGATGCGTAATGCGGCTTGTCGTATCTAGCAATGACCGTCTCGTTGGTTTTACCCGATATATGTACACATCTCAAAAGGGGTACGTGAGAATCGCCGACCACTTGATATTGGACGATGTCGGTGTAAACGTACAATGTGTAGAAACCCCCGTTGATATCGGCCTGATGAGGGGCGTAAGTGATGGTACTTGTATTAAAATCAGCTTCTTTATGGTAGGCTGTACGACCGAGAGCATCATTCGGTATCGCTCCTAAAATCGTGGTGAGTTTTCCGTAGAATGTCACTGAAACGTTGGGTCTCGCTAACAGATAGACTTTATTTTTTATTTCGTCATAGTCCAATAGACCCGTCGGCTGGAGAACTTTATTTATCGCTCGGATGATCGCCCGAATGTTCGCATAGTACCCACCGCTTATTTCTAATTTCCTCGAAACAGAAAACCCAGACAAGTCTTTTTTAAACAGCTCGCTGTCTTTTAGGCTTCCGGCATTCTGGGGTCCAGGGGCCGTGTGTAGCGTGAAATTTCCATCTTCGTCGCTAAAGGAGTACCAAGTTCTAGGATATTCGATTTCGGCTAGTCCTACCTCCCAGTGACCTTTCAAGTTTATAGCTTTCGCTAGTCTCGTTATATAGCTGGATATGGTATTTTCAGGATAAACCCATGATGACGCATTGCATGGTAGCGTGACGTAGAACCCGTGCTCATCCATGGTGCTCCACCGATGTATGATCACCCCCGAGTTATGGTCAATGTGTTTTAAGGAGATTTTAGGTCCACCAGAGTTTTTTTATCTACATAGCTGTTAAATTTTGAAGGCCATCCTAGCCATTTTACTAAAACGAGCGTAGATTTCCCTTGCTTTTTCTGTCCTAAAATTTTCTCTACCTTAAAAGATTTGTTTTTACTAACGATTATTTTTTGTAGTTCTTTTCCATAAAAAACCCCATCGATGGCTTCGCCGTCATAATCACAGAGTCTGTAGACCGGTGGTTGACGTGGAATGCACGAGGATACGGTGAAAAACTCTTCTGTATAGTTCTGCTCGTATCCTTTAGTGAATGGACCTCTCACTTTAGAAATCCTAACGACGTCGCCGACTTTAAATTTAAAGTCGGGTTTCTCTGTGTTCTTTGCAGCCCCGTACAAGTTTTGAAACACTTGACCTTCGTTGTCTCTGCTGACGTCCAGGGGTCTCATTCTGATACTACGGTGATAACTGGAATTGTATCCCTGCATAATGTCTTGTAAAACATCTATGTAGCGTCGCGAATTGGTAGCCGTTAAAAATCTCCACATACGACTTTTTAGCGTTCTATTAAATCGTTCGACGACGCTGGCTTTCAAATCGGTAGCGGTAGCGAAATGATTAATCTCATGGTTTTTCATTAGATTTTGAAAATGTTTGTTAAAAAATTCTTTACCCTTGTCCGTCTGTAATTTCTGCGGTACTCGACCCTCTTTGAGTATAGATTCAAATGCTTTAGTAACCTCGACCCCACTCTTGTTCTTCAACACCCTAGACCATGCATGTTTGCTGAAAACATCTATGCACGTCAGAAGATATTTATGACCGTCATTATCCTTAGCATAAGCGATCATGTCCACGAGATCGGCTTGGAATTGCGTATCGATTCCGTATACCACCACCCTATTTCTCTTGTATTTTATCGGCGCTGTTTTGTGTAATGTGTAAGCGTCCTCACCAGCCAACCATTCTGAAACCTGTTTATCGGATAGCCGGACTCCGCTATCCTTTAACACGGCATCTTTTAATCGTTTTTTACCACCTAAAGATCCGGGGTTAGACGGTGTGTAATAAGCTTTTTTCATCAGCTCGGACATGATGATGATTCAGCGACCAGTGAAAGAATGAGAGGTAAGGATGATTTGAATCAATCTTTTATTAAAAAATTACAGGATATAGATGATAAGTAAAACGGTTATAATGACAATCATGCATAGTATATGTACAAATGGATAGAGGTAAAATGGTTATAATGACAATCATGCATAGTATATGTACAAATGTATAGAGGTAAAATGGTTATAATGACAATCATGCATAGTATAAACAAAATAACCTAACTACATCGGCAAGTGGAATCTAACACAAATAGAAATTTGCGGACCAAAGACATGTCTCTGTCTAGGATATAATCGCTAAACATTTCAATAATCCGCTTGATGTCTTTATTCAATTCTTGACGTTCGGCCATCTCCTCTTCATCGTCGCTGTCGTATTGTTTGTTTTTGTCCATACAGATGCATATATCGGTTACATACGTGAACATGGTCAACGTGTCGACGAAACGTATCTTAGGTTGTGAATTGACCATGAAATCAAGAACAGCTTTTATCTTATCCCACACGGGATCATCTTCACCGAGGTAGTCATGACATGAAGCTAGGAGAGTACCCCATCTATTATCACCACCCAGACTTCTCACATCTTTCATCATTTTCTTGAGATTGGACACACGTTTGCTGTCATCGTCATTACAAAGAATTTGGAACGTGTTATAGGATGAGTCCTCAATCATCTTCTTCATTAGATCGGTCATCTGGATTCTGTAATGATCTTTAAACATCATTTCCATAAAGGCGTTTAGGTTGCCGGGATCATCGATGTCTTCTTCGGAGCTTTGATCGCTATCCATTGACGATTGAGAGTACTTCCCAGAGATCGACGACATCATGCACGATTTCTGTACAGGCTTTGTCCAAAAGTTTCCCCCTGATGTCGTCTAGCTTGGCTAGGATGAATGGTTCGTCTTTTAATTCGTGCAGAATAGCTCCGACCGTACCTTGAATTCGGTGGGCACGTGATCTTAACCCGCAGCGGTTGAGGATGATCGCGATGATGGATTGGAAATTAGGTTTAAACAGCTTGGCAGACAGTTCATCAAAGTGAGTGTCGAAGTAGTAGTTGGGAGGGTCAAACAGGCATGAATGTTGCATCTGGCTAGGATGATCAATCAGACACCCCTCACACTCATCCTTGCGTTTGACTCCGATGAGATGTTCCAGTATCAGTACTGTAGCAGCTTTTATGATCTTGAATCCGATGTCGCTGAAGCAACCGTCTGTAGCGTCGAAACTGGGTTTAGCTACGGGGTCTGTAGCAACATCGGAAGATAGTGTAGGGTTGTAAGGTTCGTAGTCTGCGCCGGATTTATAACGCCAGTCCTTATGAGGGTCGGATGGTCCGGTATCGATAGTCAGAATATTGTCGACCGCGTTGTCGTCGAGAATGCTGCCGAAAGAGATACCGCAGCTACATACATGATCAGGCTCTGTACCGTTGTCTTCAGCCATGGTTTATATATATAGTGGTCGAGAGGGGTCTGGTCGCCGGAATTTATCTGTAGAAGAGGGGGAGGAGTCGGTCTTTCATTTCTTCCACGGGTTGTAAAGACGTTTGCGAGGGTCTGACAGCAGAGATTTAGGATGACCGTAGTGAATGGGGGCAGATGGTCTGGTAAAGGAACTGCTGCGGGGGCATCTCTCGGGGTGGAACAGCTGCACTTTGACTTTGTTGTATCCGTCAAGCATGTCACACCATTTGAACATTTTGTCGATGTGTGAAAAAACACTATTCAGCAAATCCAGATCACGCCAATTGAACATAAATTGTAAATCATAGAGATCATGATGTTCGTTAGGATCGATGACTCCTGACTTCATATTTGAGAGCTTTGTCTTGTCTTTACAGCAGAAGATTAATCTGTTAATCATGCCAGAGTGGTCTGGGATCCCGTTACAAAGCCTAAAGGTATTTTAGGAGGTCATTTAAATATCAGAAGCTTACTCCCCAAGCAAGACGAGATCAGAATACTGTTGTCTGAGTCTAACATCGACTTTCTATGTATTAGTGAAACCTGGTTGCATGATAAAACTCCAACCTGTTTAATTGACGTTCCGGGGTATACATGTTATAGAAGGGACCGAACTGTAGGGAGGGGTGGGGGTGTACTGATATATATTAAGGACACATTTAATGCAAAGCAAATGTACCCAACTGTTGATATGTCAACTGAATGTTTATGCATTAATGTAATATTATCGCAAAGTATGCAATTCTACATTTTAGTGGTATATAATCCTCCCTCTGCATGCACCACAAAGCTTTGTGAAAATTTGGATGTTATGTTCAAAAATTTTAACCACAAGAACGAGGTGCTTGTTTTCGGTGATTTTAACATAAATTGGATGGATAAACAATGCAGGAAAAAACTGAAAATTCTTGCATCCAAACATGATTTTATTCAAATGATTGAAACCCCAACGCGAATTACCAGGAAGACTCAAACACTGATAGACTTAGTCTTTGCTAATAAACCTGATAGAATCATAAAAACATATAATTTAGTTACTGGTCTATCCGATCATAATATGATTTTAACTGCAAGAAAATTGACAAAGAAAAGAACAAATAGATTTTTAAATTCAAATAAGAACGTATATAAATTTGAAATTCCTCGTAAGAAGCAGATTGAATTTGAAACCGAGTTAAAGAGTGTTAACTGGGATGAGCTTCAACAATGTGATCAAACAAATAACTACTGTGATAAATGTATGTCCACTATTGAGAGCATTGTCAATAAATACACTAAAAAGCAAAAGAAATCCCAGAGAAAATATCAGCTACCATGGATGAACGATAACATTAGAAAAACGATGAAAAAAAGAGACTTGGCTTTGAAAACTTTTATTAAGACCCGAAGGGACATAGATTTTAAAATATTTAAAGGTTTGCGTAACCAAGTTATAAAAGAACTTAGACTGTCTAAATCAAATTACTATATTCACGCCCTAACAGAGGTTAAAGGGAACGGCAAATTAATGTGGAAAAAGCTAAATAGCCTACTAAATCCAAAAGGTAACTTCACCCAAACAAAATATGAACTTAGAAAGGATGAAAACACTATTACAGATAGCACACAAGTTGCTAATGAATTTAATACCTTTTTTGTACAATCCGTTGACAACTTAGCATCAAGCTTCCCAAGCTGCATTAATACAGGCTTGACAACAGTATACGTGCCTGAAGATCAAGCCAACTCATTCCAGCTGAAGGAGGTCGATCAGACAGCTGTTTTGAAAGCCATACAGGGCCTAAACACCTCCTTTTCGAAAGATATTTTTAATTTAGACACAGTGTTTCTTAAAAAATATAGCAGCATTTTGGTCCAACCTCTTACAAACATTGTTAATATTTCCATCAAATCCGGACAATTCCCAGATGGGTGGAAAAGTTCCCTGGTAACACCGATTTTCAAATCAGGAGATGACAAAATGTCTTGTAATTATAGACCTATTAGTCTTCTTCCAGCTTTGTCTAAAGTTTTAGAAAAGATTGTTTCAGAACAACTCATTCACCATCTTGAGATAAATCAATATCTTAGTCCCCTACAATTTGGATTCAGGAATAACCATTCCACAGAGTCTGCAATCTGTCTACTAACTGAAAATATCAAACAATTTCTTGACAGGGGAAATGTAGCAGGTGCTGTGTTCCTGGATTTAAAAAAAGCTTTCGACACAGTAAATCACAATATATTAATCTCCAAATTAAGCGAGTTTAACTTATCCAAAAAATCATTATCCTGGTTTGAATCATATCTAAAGGGCCGTGAACAATGTGTTGTGATTAACGGTGTGAGATCCACTTTTCTTGAAATCAAGACAGGTATTCCTCAGGGCACGGTCCTGGGACCCTTACTCTTCAGTTTATATATTAACGATTTGCCGGATGTAGTATGTCCAGATATAGGTCTTCTGATGTATGCAGATGACGCAGTTGTGTATGCTTCTGCTGATACCTGTACTACTGTGGCTGACAAACTTAATGCCAACTTGGAAAGAATATCATCTTGGCTGGCCTCATCTCATTTAACTTTAAATATTAAAAAAACAAACTCTATCTGTTTCTCTATTCAAAAACTACCCTCAGTACAATTTCTGAACATAAAAATTAATGGTGAACTTATCGAACAAGTACCTGAAGTAAAGTACCTTGGAATAAATATAGACTATCAGTTGAATTTCAAAAGTCACATTAAGAAAATCTATAAAACTGTTAGGGCCAATTTGAGCTGCTTTATGCTGATTAGAAATTGTCTTACTCTTGATTGCGCTTTTATTTTTTTTAACTCTATGATTCTTTCGCATATATCTTACGGCATAACCACATGGTCTCAAGCTCATCAGTCATCTGTCGAAACCATAGAGTGCCTTTATAACAGAGCCTTGAAAGTTTTGGATAAGAAAAGAATAAGGTATCATCATTGTCATATTCAAAGCAAATACAAGATTTTAAGTTTTGTTAATTTTATTTCTCTGCATTTGATTAAGCTGATTTTTAAATGTTTAAATGATGCTGCTCCACTACCGCTTTGCAAGATAATAACAAGACAACAAAGTACTAGATTAACCAGATCTGCTTTTAAAGTCAACTGTAACATCCCTTTCTGTAGAACATCATTTGCTCAGACTTCTGTTTCAGTGAAAGGGGCAAAATTGTGGAACTCTCTGCCAGATCATCTGAAATGCATCCCGACACTAGATATCTTCAAAAAAAAAACCAAATTGTGGTTAATTCAGAAACAGTGTTGTTCGCATATTTAGTTCTTGTCGACTCTGCCTTTTCTGTAAATTTTTTCATTTTTTTTATTTTTTTTATTTGGCATTTATATTATATTCTATTATTTTTTTTTCTCTATTAGTATTTTTATTCCTGTACTGCATTTTATCAAAAAGCCCTTACTGTTTTGTATTGCTCGTGTATTTTTTGCATGTATTGCATTTTACTAGAAAAGCCCTTCTAGGGACTAATGTTGTAAATTAGCTTTGGCTAAAAACATTGATACATGCATCAGATCACTGTCAAAGTGTATCTATGTTATCTGTATCTGTCCCTATCTAAATAAACTATAATAATAATAATAATAAGATGTAGACGAAGTCGTCGGGATTCTTGCGGGTATGATCGCCAACCACCCGATACCTAAAGTCGGGTGTTATACCATCCCACTCTGCGGTGTACAGAGGCTCTTCCCCACCATCATTGAGATCCTTCCAGACGAATTTGTAAAATAGAGACCAGTCTTTTTCAGGAAATGCAACGCACTCATCTTGAGCAGTGCGAAACTCTTCCCCACTGTCGACGGTGTAGAGCATCACAAAACGTGAAGGTTTGTGAAATTTGTAGCCAAAGACACGCTTGCTACACATTTTGAATTCGTCTTTAACCCATTCTGTATTTTCATGGAGAAAGCTTGTCAAACCGATGCGAGCGACTGACTTTTTCGGAGCCATAGCCAGATTATCCATCATCATGCTACTCAGATCGATCTCGGGGGTTTTAGGTGAGGATAAAGCGTCCATACTCATGTAACTCATGTTTCCCTCTGTGAATTCTGTAGAACAGAGACCACCCATTTTATAGACGGGTTTTCTGGTATGGGAGGGGGCTACATCAACGATAAAACCAGACAACCGGGGTCAACCTGTCCATTTTGATCGATCGCTTCCTGGGGTCACTAAGAGGACAAAACCATACATGTTCACACACATGTTTTTTGGATTAAAAAAGGTCATCCGGTCAAACCACAGATGTTCACACACACACATGTTTTTTGGATTAGAAAGGTCAACGGGTCAACACCACCTGTCCATTTGATTGATCGTTAGGTCAAAGGTTAATCGATATCCCAGACATGGAATGTCAAAGGTCAAAGCTTTATGACTACTTCAAAGAGCGAATCCGGAAGGTCAAAGGTCAGCCCCGCCCACCTGTCAATCAAAAAGCAATAAATCATTTTGACACAAGGTAGCCTATTATAACTAACATTTGCATCAACCCTCCCTCCGGAATAAGCAGAAAAGGGCATGGCCATATTTCAGCAGCTTCAGCTCGTCGAGTGTGTTGTTCACACAGCTGTCAGGTCTTCTGTGTTTCGGCTTCCCACGGACGCTGTACTACTTCGTCAACAATGGATACAATTTATGTTTGATTATGTTCCTGAAAATGACGATGGTAATCTAGCTCTCTGTGCTGCGCATTTACGGAAGACAGCTTCCAGAATCTCCACGAGTTCAACACCGGATTCAACAAGAAACTGTTACTAAAACATGAAGCAGTTTCAACTTTAAAACCAGAGGCAGCAGTTGTTGGGCCACAACCTGTAAGTAGGCTAAGACTTAATCATTAGGGCCCAAGCACTAACAGTGCGAGGACCCTATTGAAACTGTTAGGGTTATTTTATTTTTATTAGGGCCCAAGCCCTGAAAGGACGAAGGCCCTATTGTTTTCCTTGGGATTATTTATTATAGAAATGGGTAAACCACTATCAGTGGGTGCTTCTCAATATCCCTCCTCGTCTCCTCGCTCCTCCGTCCTCCCTCCTATGACCCGGAAACCGATCGAGCTCAGCCATCTTGAAGGACATCTCAATTCTCTAATTGCACCATGAGGAGTCGAGGATCGAGGAGATAGGAGGCTTCCTGAGGAGTCATAAGCGAGGATACACATGTGCATCCTACGCGGAACTGTTATATTGACTAAACGTGACGCACGTGCAAATTCTCCTCCCCCTTCACATCGGTCACAATCATTTTAATTTATACTTTACCTTCGCAGTTTATATAAACCACACATCTCAGATATTTCAACAGTATAGCCTATCTTTATTATTATTTATTATGAATTTAATAAATAACCAAACTTCAACAACATAAGGGAGATCCTTTTAGCGCTGCTTATGACACTGTGGAGTGACACTCGAGTGATCAAGTATTCCAATGTATATAAAAAAGCTTTTATTCGATTCCTCTGTCCTCCTTTCCTTTCCTCGCTTCCTTCCCTCGCGTCCTACAGGGGGTGGAGCTGAGACGCAAGGAAAGGAAACAAGGAAAGGAAACGAGGATGCACAAATAAGAAATGAGAAGCACCCAGCGAGTCTGCCCGTGGGGTGGGGGCACCGCCGCGCCAAGCAGTGTCCCACATTGTCCCTCAGAAACATATCCCTTGTCTCCCTTGGGCTTATTAGCAGGTGGTCACCCTAGCGTAAGGCCTTCAACACAGTAAACCATGAACTACTGATAGATAAATTAACACATTTCTCTATTAGTATAAGTACAATTAATTGGATTAAATCTTTTCTCAGAGTATCTATAAATAATGCATCATCTCTCTTACGAGCATGCACTATGGGTGTGCTGCAGGGCTCTATATTAGGGCCCTTGTTGTCTTCACTTTATATTGATGATTTTCCGTGTGTGTGTATTAATGCTAAAATGAAAATGCATGCTGATGACAAAATGGTGTATATTCATGGTAACACTGTTAAGGATGTTGCTCAAAAGTTAACTGAGGAAATGGAAAAGATTTATATTTGGCTAAAAAAAAAAAACTCATTTAACTTTCATTTAACAAAATCAGTTGAGGGTCAGGAAATTAAAAAGGTAGACCAAATTAAATGTTTAGGAGTCATTCTAGACCCAAATCCAAATTTCAAAAAACATATTAAAAAGATTACCAACACGTTAAATTCATATAGCACATTTTAGATATATTAGAAACTCTTTGATCATAGGTGCATCTAATTTACATCTAAATGTGATGATAATTCCACACTTTCGATACTGCATGACGAGTTGGTCACAAGCATGTAAAACAGCATTAAGGCCCCTGGAATCTTTGTAGAAAACTTCTCTAACACAACAAATCTCGGTTATTTCATTATTGTCATATTCTTAAAAAAAACATAGGATATTAGGTTTGAAAACAATCATATATTCAAATATCTGTGTCTTGTTTAAGATCATAAATAGCACTGCAACCCCTCTGTTAAAAGTTGATCTCACTGAGCTCAGAAATGACATCTCGAGCCACTCGGTCGACTGTTCGGGGCGAGTGCATGATTTCTCGGTGTAAAACAGTTTTCGGCAGCTTAGCTTTCTCATGTGTGGCCATCAAACAGTGGAACAAGTTGCCAACAGAACTGAGCACATGTGTAAATAACACTTTTCCACTTCTTTTAAAACAAACATGTTCCCAAAATGTATTGTAATTGATGTGTATGTGTGAGTGTATTTGTAAATGAATGCCATATATACTGTTTTTGGGATAAATGGATTATTAATATGTATATCTACTCCCAAAGAGTGACTGAACTGAAGGAACTAAATACAGACATGAATTAACCAAACCAGGTGATACAGATGAAGGTGATTAACAAAACACAGGTGACGAAGATGAACTAATGAAGGTAACAGAAAAGTGGCGGAAAAACCTAGGCCATGTGACTAAGAATGCAAACAGAAGATCAAAACCAAACCGAATCAAAACGTGACAGATTGTTTATTCCTTATGAATTTCTAATAGTTTCTTTAGCAAGGGGTTTTAAACTTTTTAATGGCAATGAGCCCTAAACAACACCCTTGTGAGACTCTTTATTTAGCCTTATAATATAATAAAATACAGGCCTAATGTAACCTAAACAATACCTTTGTGAGATGCTTTATTTAGGGTTATAATATAATAAAATATGCCCATACACAGTTATTTCCACCACTTTAATCAAACCACTCTTCTTTAAAACATTACGATGTGATTTTCTCGTTGCCTCTCGTATTGAGCTATTTTGTCCGCACACAGGACTCACACACGCTCACTTCATTCTCTTTCTATTAAAGCTGTAAACTGCATTCACCAGTTTTCACTCTACAGAGGTTGACCAGAGCACTGAAATTATTTCTCACTTAACCCTCAGGTGCTCTTCGGTCATTTCTGACCGAAACTTTTGAATTTTTAAAAATCACAGCTTCATCGCAATGTTACGAAACTTGGTGACTTTCATGGCATTGGGTATGTGAACACACAAAAAAATTGAGGTCATGATCCGAGCAGGCTAAGTGGTCGTAAAAAAAATAGTCACACTTGTGCTCTTCTGTCAAAAATGACCGACCATAGGAAATGAATGAGAAATTGACAAAAACACAAAAACTTTGAGAATTTTTGTATGTACAATCTACAAATCGGCCACAATTCTAAAAAAAAGTACACCGCAGGAAAGGGGTGACACTCTAAAACATCTAGAGTGCAAAACAGACACACCCACCAACACACACACACATACAAACACACTTTTATACACATACATACCAATAAATTTTGATTACAAAAAGTATGTTTTGAATTTTTAAAAATTACAACTTTATCGCAATGTTACGAAACTTGGTGACTTTTATGGCATTAAGTATGTGAACACACAAAAAAATTGTGGTCATGATCTGAGCATGCTAAGTGGTCGTAAAAAATAGTCACACTTGTGGTCTTTGGTCAAAAATAACCCCCATAAGAAATTAATGGGAAATTGTAAAAAATGAAAAAAAAAAGATTGTGAATTTTTTTTTTTTTGTCAAATTTTTTAATAAGAAATAGTTTTTGAGATTGTTTCAACTTTATATTCAAATCCACCAACAACAACAACAACAAAAAAATGTGTTTGTAAACAGCTGGAAAACTTCTCCATAGAGAGCTGTACATGTCATCTAGTGGTTACACCATGATTCTACGCTTTTTCTCTATACTGGAACCAGATGGTGCTAATTTCCTTCAAAAAAAATTTTTTTTCTGAAGGCCTAGACTCTATATTAAACTAAAATACTGCGTTAATATTTTTTTTGAAAAAAATAATATATATATATATATATATATATATATATATATATATATATATCCATGGCAAAAATAAACCATAAATATTGCATAGATATTAATAAATTAAATTAAATTGTCTCAAAATACTAAATTAAAAATAATAAATATTATAGAACAAAAATAAATTGCATTGGTTTTACTGGGATGGAGAAAGTTTCATTTTTAGGTGTTCGGACACTTTTGACCGGGAAGATAACAAGTGTGACTCCGAAACGAAGAGCACCTGAGGGTTAAACTACAATCAAATGCATTTCCACACGTTTCGTGTCGGCCCTCTGCGTGGCATTTTATTATTTTTTGCACGGGCGCAGCTTAGAGCGAACATCACCCATGTCCCCACATGAGGAAGGAAGACAACGACAAATAAAATAATGCAACAGTTGAATATGACAATATACAATATCAAGCAAGAAACATATTCAGGCAGGATACATTGTCTCACTAAAATTATTCAAAATGAGGACATAACTGGGAACTTTTTAGAAGCTGTTTAAGGTGTTTTTAAAATGTGCAGTAAGTGGGACATTCCCTAATGTTTGTTGGGATGCTGTTCCAAAAATGACCTCCTCTGACGGACAGAACAGTTTGTCCAAAGGTAGTTTTTCTATATCACCTCTGAATGAAGCTCTGGTACAACAACCTTTGTCAGACCTTTGTTTAATCTGTGTAGAAAGTGCAGGTGGAGTCAGTCCATGCAAAACTTTAGAAATTAAACACTTATTTTTTAAATGAATAAAGTTTTCACAATTTTACGGAAGCCCTGAACCACAATATATATATATATATATATATATATATATAAAAAAAAAATCTAGCATTTTCAGATTAATGTGGAAACGTTTCAAGAATAAAGTCAAAACATTACGATAATACAGTCTTCCATAGAAGTGTGTGCATTCATAACAGTGCGCATCTGTTTGTGTAAGTAAATGCACTTGTCAAGTCAAACTGCCATGGATTAACACAAAATATAACTTTTTACTTTTATCTGGGCTTTCAACTAAATTTTACACACGTGCAAGTGTTTCTGAGGTGTTTTCGTGCTCGTCTAGTGACTCTAGTCAACACTATCTGGGTCGAGAACACAACAGTAACCGTAACTCTTCACCGTAAATACGTTCTGGATACATTTTAAGTGCATCATTCTGTATCCAATCATTTGGCCGGATCCTGTGATTTACTAAGATTTAATAACCACTAATGGTTGAGGAGAGATTCTCTGATATGTTTGTAAAGCACTTTGAGTGTAGGCCTGGTAGACATATGATAGCGCTATATAAATGGCTAATTAATTAATTAATTCATCCATTCATTCATAAAGCTGGATTTCTCCATCCAGTCTGAAAAGTGTTTTCCGTGTTGGTTTTTCTATAGGCTAAAGTCTATTCCGGCACAGTATATTTTACAACATCCTATAATGGTAGCCTAATGCTGGTAGATTGGCACCTGTTGAATTTCCTTTGATGAAACAAAACACACACACACACACACACACAGTGTGAAACTCTCTATTGGCCATTATGAATGCCTGTTTGTGTGGAAATGTGAGACAATGGCAAGTGCACACACGCGCAGCATCAACGTTAGACTGTATTCTCGTCTCTCCAAATATTTCGACTTTAATCTCGAAATTTTTTGACATTTTTTTTTACAGATTTTTTTATTTATTTATTTATATATATATATATATATATATTTTTTTTTTTTTACAGATTTTTCTTTTTTGGCTGCGGTTCAAGGCTTCCGTAATTTTTTTTTTTTAGCATTTTTCATTACAAATTTTATTATGAATTAGAAGAAAATACAACTGTACAAAACTATTAACAATCATCATAAAGATGAAAAAACTTAAACAAGTAAAGAATAAATTATTATATAAGTAATAAATAAACTCTGTGTGGTAAAAAAAAACAAATATGGTAAAAAAAAAAAAAAGCACTATTTGTAATGGCCTATTCGTCCAGCCATTCAAAGGCCAGGCCCTCTCCTTGGAAAGAATGTCTCCTGACTCCATAATCATATTTGATTTCAGTCCCCACACGAATGTCCTTTATAGCCTTGAACAGGATGATATCCTGGTCCTGCCCATGTACCTTGAGTTTACAGTGGAAACGCTTAATGTTAGGGTTCCTCCGGGAATGGTTGATCAGTCTTCCAAAGGTTTATTTTTTGAGGATGACACGAGCAAGGGGAGGTCTGTGCATCAATGCAGCTCTTTTCCTCCAGATTTAAAAAAGAAAACGTATCCAGGCTCATTGTGCTGGCTCTCCACATTGGCCCTTCCTTCTGCAGCTGTGACTACCTTGCCATGGTAGTCACAAAGGATTTCATCTTTTGCAAAGTTTGGGGTTGTGACGACCACTATAATAAAGAGAACATTACGTTTAGTTAGTGAAAAAACATTACATGTAGGCAGGGCTTGAAAACGAAAAAAAAAATCAATCGATCTCCGAGCAGAATCGATATTTTAACGTTTCCGTTTTTGCGTTCCTCATTAAAAATTACTGTTCCAAAAACGGTTTGATTAGAAAAAATACCAGTTAATAAGGTTATTTTAATTTAGCCTATACTTTAAACAAATATGTATAGGCTAAATAAAGACAAATTTTTACTCAAAAAAATAAGATAAAACATGACAATTAAACTTGAACATTTATTTCATAACATTGTTAAAACAATAACAGAAATACCTGTGTTAATTACAAAGCAAACAGCTGGAAAATATGGACCTGTTTCACTGGACCGTTAGACAATCGAAAGTGGCCCCTTTTATGCCTAATTCTTTTCAGAAGAGTGATATCATTCTTTGTACATAACTTTTTTTTCAACACAACTTGTTTAAGAACTTGTTACATGAATAAAATAAATAAACTGGATAACCATTGCTCTTTAAATGCACTGTCAACTGCTAATTTCAAAGCAAACACTCCGCAACACGTCCTTGCATCACAATCAAATTCAGTCAGCTAATAAACCTCGATCATTTAATGCAATATAACATTGTAAAACTACAACAACATTTCTACCATTTAATACAAAGCATTAACAGTCCATAAAGAAAACATTGACCTGTCCTGTTTTGGCTACCTGAAAGACTAGGCTACAGGGAAAATGTGCGAGTAGCTAGTATGCCTACTTGAATAAGCTTAAACGAAATCCACAAACTAAATCAGTCTATTTGAGCTTAAAGTCCGTACTGCTTGTTTAAACGTACAAAAATACATATCCAAAACAGATGAGATGGAAACCCGAGTGTGTTTTACTGGTGTGCTTTCTTTTTCTTTCGCCATCAACAGCTGTTCTATCTCATCGTCATCGTCGGATGACTGAGATGGAGTGTACTGTGTAGTTACTTTGCTGCCGGATAAAGTCTGAATGGCTTCCCAGGCACGACATAAGTGAATTTTTGCGTTTTCGGATTGAAGTTCGCTGAGAAAAAGTCTGTATCTAGGATCGAGAAATAAAGCAGCCACAAAGGCGTCATTAGCCGCGTTTCCACTGCCGGGCTAGGGCTGGGCCAGAGCTAACAGCGAGCCGAGCCGAGCTAGTGGCCTCGGGCCTCAAGCACCGGGCTTGCGTTTCCACTGCCGGGCCAGTAGCCCCACAGCGCTGCCCCAGACCCCACCCCTAACACGCCTTTCTGGATCAAACGTCATAAAACCAAACCCATTTCAGCGGGTATTATGAATTAATTTATTTTTTTAATTAGGAAGATAGCATCCCATAAGAAATTTTACCATGAAAAACTATAGTACGTACCATGGTATACCATAGTAGTACCATGGTACATACCATTAGTACCTCAGATGGTACCATGGTACATAGTATGGTACTGTAGCTGTTTCTAGTACGTACCATGGTATACCATACTAGTACCATAGTACCTTCATGGTACATACCATTAGTACCTCAGATATTACCATGGTACCAAGGTACATAGTATGGTACTGTATAGTACATAGTATGGTACCTTAGATTTACCATGGTACATACCATAGTACCTCAGATGTTACCATGGTGCATTCTGCAGTACCATATTACCATGGTACATTGTATGGTACTGTAGCTGTTACTATGGTACATAATATGGTCCCTCAGATTTATGGTACATACCCTAGTACAGATATAACCATGGTATATTGCATGGTACCTTTGTTTTTGTTTACAAAACAATATGTCATAATTTCTTCTTTGGTATTTATTTTATTTCTTGTTTGTGCTCTATCCATTGATTTATGGTCCTGAGCAAATAAATAAATAAATAAATAATATAAAACAACTCACACTGAGTATTATGAAGTACAAAAACACTGTAATCCCACGCAAGTACTATAGTAACTGATTGAAGAGGGTTCAAGCAACATCTAAAACGACCCTTTGTGTTACGTAAACACAAAAATATACACATTTATATCATCATACATACACTTGTTTTCCTCAACCCTACTGCGTGGATGTGACAACTACTGTGAGACAATTGCATTTTTGAGGCTGGTGTTAGCTTGCATTAATTTAACTCTGCTCAAACACAGGCATTTTCATCACATATAACTGACCCTCATGTTCAATTGCAATACACTTAGCTACTATGTCCTCACATGTCATTGCACACATTTCATTTGAAATCCTTACTTTCACAAGAAACTTTGCGATGTTTGTATTGATATCTGCATCATTGATAGCGGGTTGTCTGTGTTCCCGCTTTAGTTGCTTATAGAAAATAATAAGTTCTCTACAAGAGCAGTTAGACCCTCTTTCACAGTTACAGGGTTTTGGTACAACAACCAAGGATTCTACCATGCCAAAGCAATCAGCTGTTTTGATTACAGAATTGTTTCTTTTGAAATTGACGCTGTAATCTCTGGTGGTGACTAACATACCATTATACACGCAACGCTTATATACAGTTGAACTGTTCTTATGTTGGTACTCTGTGAGCGTAGAACTGTTTTGCAGTGCAGCAATCTCTCTGGCAGTTAACAGTCTGTGAGAGCCACACCCCAAAGTCACTAAATGTTCTCTGATGTAACATGAAGACTTCGTAACAATGTTGTCACCTGTCATGGAACAGAAAAAATCTTGCAATTCTCTGCTTGAATCATGAAGTACAGCATTTCCTTTCCTTACAACCTTCTGATATGAAAAGAAATGCTTAAAAATCTGTGACGAAACTGACTGTGTGCCAGAATACAGCTGCAAGAGTTTGCCATTCATGTCTTCAAAAACAAATGCTGAATTGGTCCATAGAAGACCCCAGTCCCTGGCACTCTGGGTAAGATGCGTCAACAAATGGCAGTTATATGAACAATGCTCGAGACCATAAAGAGCAGGCACTTTTGCTACAAACTGAACTAGACATAACTCTGCACAATTGAGCTCATCCTGTGTGGCAAACTGGGAGAGGAGGATGTGAAGTGCACATGCAAGAAGCATCCAGTGTTTGTAGTACAGCCCTGGTAAAACATTCCTAAGTACTACAGGAGAACAGAGGAGAGCAAATGCCCTCCACTCAGAAGCTTTCCAATATGTTCTCTCACTTAAGCGCCTAGGATTTCTTCTAACTTCATTTGGTGGCTGAATTTTACACAACACTTTGTCTAGGTCATTCATCTGGCGAGGAGTCAAGTGGAAGTTCTTGTTGGCATAATGAGGGTCAAACCAAAGATTGACAAATTGACGGACTACACCAAGACAAAAACAATGCATGTAATCTGGAATAAACCCCTTGATAATGTCAAATGATGGCAACAGGATCAGTGGACTTGGACCTTTAACACCCCTTTGAGATTGGTCATTACCATTTTCCATCGCTAACTCAGCAAGTTGCACTGTTTCAGCCATATGTCTCAGGTCGCACCCAACTATGTGTACAGGATAAACTCTAGTGAAACCTCTGCCTTTTTGTACCATCTCCCCTTTGTGGTAGCAAAAACCACATCCAAATTCTCCATTGAACTGTTTAAAGTTCTGCACCATTGCCCTTGCAACTGCATCACATATACATATTTTAGCTGTTACTTTGGTGTGATGTTCTGACCCAGTTTCATCTTTCCAACAGAATCCTGTGTCCCTTAGTTTTTGAAGTTCACGGATGAATGGGGTGAAGAAACTGTGAACCGGGGGTTTTCCTTTGCCGAACCATAACGTATGCAATATAACGTTTTTACATCGATCCACAAATGGAAGTTCATTGATAGTACACAGAATGGGCCAAATTGAAGTCTTTGATGAGTTGAACACAGGGGAACCATCACAGTTGAAGGTTAGCGTAATACTGTCAGTGTGTACTCCCTGTGTCTCGCGTCTGTATTCCGTTCCAGTGTTGATATCAGAAACACAGCCATCTCTTGTGAAATGTTTCTGTAGCTTTGATTGTACATGGGCCAGGATATTTCTTAGCTGAACCTTGAGTGGCATGACAAGGAAATAGTATGCCTTCTCAATTAGAGCTTTTTTGTTGAAGGTCTGCTGGCACACTCCACACTCATTACCGGGTTCAACACCAAGGTAGTCTGAACATCTAGGACAGTAAAAATGAAGCTCTGTCTTGTCCTTGAAATCAAAAAAGTGTTTCTTTAAAAACCAAACAGACTTTGGCACACATCCAGGCACCACACAATTTAGGAGCTCCAGGAGGTCTTTGATCGCTGCTTTTGACAGGCCATGCTTCAGGATGAATGCCAAGAGAAGAAGAAGGAGAGCCCCCATTGTAACGGAAGAACCAGCGTAAATTTTCTTTTCATCATTGAAGTTAGGGTCAAAAACATGCTCCTAAAAATTACAAAGGAAAATATTTATTACCATCCAGTCATAATATATCAATACCAAACAAAATAAATAATTAAGAAAATGGGCTAAAATTGCCGCTGGATCACATACAGGTGCTCTTTGAATACTTCAGGTGTATAGGGATGGAATGATTACTGGTTTAACAATAAACCATGGTAAAAATCCCATTAGTAACCTAAACACAAATACATGGGAATATAGGGTCCAGGCAATTCTGAAATCCCCCATTGATAATGCTTTTGTTTTACATGACAATATGTATTTAACCCCCTGGGGTACTTAATTTATAACTCAAACTCAGAACTTTCGGGTCAAAAATAAAAAATTTCAATGAAGTCTCTTCTGCTGACCAAGGCTGCTTTATTTGATGAAAAAAAAATTGACAAACAGTAATATTGCAAAATATTATGACAATTTAAAATTACTGTTTTCTATTTGAATATATTTTGAAATGTAATTTGAAAGCTGAATTTTTAACATCGTTACTGTTGCTGAATACACATCAGTTTTCAGTGTCACATGATCCTTCAGAAATCATTCTAATATGATGATTTTATGCTCAAAAAACATAAATTATTATTTTCAATGTTGAAAACAGTCGTGTTGTCTATTTTGGCGGTGTTCATATACCAAGTACCAATAAAGTCACCAAGTCCGCTAAAGTCCGCTAAAGCCACGATTTTTACCATTTTTTAAAGAATTTTATTTTAACACATTTTGGACCCGAAATACCTCAGTTGGACCTACAGTTGGAGGTAGGTCAACTAGGTCTACTTCATGTTTTTGAAGGAGACTTGAATTTGTATTTTGAGAGCAGATTTTATCCATGCAATGAGCTCTTCACATGATGGAAAAATAAATTGTTATTTTCAATATTTACACAAAATAAGTACATTAGTCTATATGGTAAAATGAAAATGAAAACAAAACACACCGTTGGACCTTCTGAAGTATCGTCGTCAGATGAAACTGGGTTAGTCTGTTCTTCGTGCTATAATAAAGAAAGTTGCAAAATACAGAAAGGAAAGGATAGGATAAACTTTATTTGTCTTGGGCAAAGTGCTACAGTATTACCCAACATACAACACAATACACAACACATCAATGTATACACAGCACAACAGTGTATGAAAATAAAATACAAGATATGTAAAATACTTATAGTGCTACTGCTAGTGTGCTATAGGTACATTTTTCCGGGTCATATTTAACTTTTTTCCCCTTTCCTGAGAATGCCAATTTGTAAAAATAATAGATTGAAAATTTCATTTGGACTCGATAAATTTTTTTTGAATATGATCTGGAACAATGTACTGTACCTATAGCACAAAAATGCAGAAAGTAGCCAAATATATTCTGGAGATATAAATGAATGTGCAGTAAATTAGCACTATATTAATAACACCACCAGAAACACTTATATATTATTTGCTGAACTGTTTTTGTCAGATACATCTTTACCTATCTAATAATGTAAACAATCATACATACCATTACATCTTCGTCTGCACTCTCATCTGAAGTGTCTGTGCCTCCCTCAACATGCTGTAATAGAAGAGCACAAGAAGTCACAGGTAAGCCAAACACCAGTGAGTTCAGTTTGTCTGTCCTCCTAGTGGAACAATTACCGCATGACAAAAGAAACTGTACCATTTCATGCAGTGGATCCTGCCCTCTGTCATCTGATGACCCACTAGACATGTGATCAGCCTGAGAGACAGAGGAATGTGATTAAACTTATCCTACAGAGATTTCTGTTTTTGATAACAACAATAATAATAATAATAAAATAATCATACACACCATTACATCTTCACCTGCATTCTCATTTAGGGAGTTTGTGCCCCCGTCAGCATGCTGTAATACAAGAGCAGAGCATTTAAATGAGGACATTTATTGTAAACTAATGATTTATATGTAGGGATGTGATGAGAACTTGAGCAACAATTAAGACTAGAAAAAAAAGTTTGATGACAAACTTTAAGTTGGCTTGAGAAAGCCGGACCAGAGCGTTTGAAGTTTTGAAGTTTGAATGAAGTTTTAAAGATAGATTAGAAAGAAAGAAAGAAAGAAAGAAAGAAAGAAAGATGGATAGATTAGTTAGAAAGATAGATTAGTTAGAAAGAAATATAGATAGATAGATAGATAGATAGATAGATAGATAAATAGATAGATAGATGTTTTTGGCAAGAAGCTAACATGATTAGCATGTAGCTAGCTTGATGCTAATTTGATTAGCATGTAGTTAAGATGATTAGCATGTTGTTAGCATGATTAGCATGTAGCTAGAATCATAATAGCATGATTAGCATGTTGCTAGCATCATGCTAACGTGTTTTTATCAAGAAGCTAGCATGACTAGCATGTAGCTAGCATCATGCTAACATGATTAGCATGTTGCTAGCATCATGCTAGCATGTTTTAGCAAGAAGCTAGAATGATAAGCATGTAGCTAGCATCATGCTAACATGATTAGCATGTTGTTAGCATCATGTTAGCATGTTTTTAGCAAGAAGCTAGCATGATTAGCATGTAGCTAGCATCATGCTACCATGATTAGCATGTAGCTAGCATCATAATAACATTATTAGCATGTTGTTAGCATCATGCTAACATGTTTTTAGCAAGAAGCTAACATCATTAGTATGTAGCTAACATCAAGCTAGCATGATTAGCATGTTTTTAGCAAGAAGTTAGCATGACTAGCATGTAGCTAACATCATAATAGCATGATTAGCATGTTACTAGCATCATGCTAGCATGTTTTTAGCAAGAAGCTAGCATGATTAGCATGTAGCTAACATCATAATAGCATGATTAGCATGTTGCTAGCATTATGCTAGCATGTTTTTAGCAAGAAGCTAACATGATTAGCATGTAGCTAGCATCAAGCTAGCATGATTAGCATGTTTTTAGCAAGAAGCTAGCATGACTAGCATGTAGCTAACATCATAATAGCATGATTAGCATGTTGCTAGCATCATGCTAACATGTTTTTAGGAAGAAGCTAGCATGATTAGCATGTAGCTAGCATCATGCTAACATGATTAGCATGTTGCTAGCATCATGCTAGCATGTTTTAGCAAGAAGCTAGAATGATAAGCATGTAGCTAGCATCATGCTAGCATGATTAGCATGTTGCTAGCATCATGTTAGCATGTTTTTAGCAAGAAGCTAGCATGATTAGCATGTAGCTAGCATCATGCTACCATGATTAGCATGTAGCTAGCATCATAATAACATTATTAGCATGTTGTTAGCATCATGCTAACATGTTTTTAGCAAGAAGCTAACATCATTAGTATGTAGCTAGCATCAAGCTAGCATGATTAGCATGTTTTTAGCAAGAAGTTAGCATGACTAGCATGTAGCTAACATCATAATAGCATGATTAGCATGTTACTAGCATCATGCTAGCATGTTTTTAGCAAGAAGCTAGCATGATTAGCATGTAGCTAACATCATAATAGCATGATTAGCATGTTGCTAGCATTATGCTAGCATGTTTTTAGCAAGAAGCTAACATGATTAGCATGTAGCTAGCATCAAGCTAGCATGATTAGCATGTTTTTAGCAAGAAGCTAACATGACTAGCATGTAGCTAACATCATAATAGCATGATTAGCATGTTGCTAGCATCATGCTAACATGTTTTTAGGAAGAAGCTAGCATGATTAGCATGTAGCTAGCATCATGCTACCATGATTAGCATGTTGCTAGCAAGAAGCTAGCATGATTAACATGTAGCTAGCATCATGCTAGCATGATTAGCATGTAGCTAGCATCATAATAACATAATTAGCATGTTGCTAGCATCATGCTAGCATGTTTTTAGCAAGAAGCTAGCAGGATTAGTATGTAGCTAGCATCATGCTAGCATGATTAGCATGTTGCTAGCATCATGCTAGCATGTTTTTAGCAAGAAGCTAGCATGATTAGCATGTAGCTAGCATCATGCTAGCATGATTAGCATGTAGCTAGCATCATGCTAGCATGTTTTTAGCAAGAAGCTAGCATGATTAGCATGTTGCTAGCATCATGCTAGCATGTTTTTAGCAAGAAGCTAGCATGATTAGCATGTAGCTAGCATCATGCTAGCATGATTAGCATGTAGCTAGCATCATGCTAGCATGTTTTTAGCAAGAAGCTAGCATGATTAGCATGTAGCTAGCATCATGCTAGCATGATTAGCATGTAGCTAGCATCATGCTAGCATGTTTTTAACAAGAAGCTAACATGATTAGCAGAAAGCTAGCATGATTAGCATGTTATTAGCATCAAGAAAGAAAGAAAGAACGAAAGAGAAAGAAAGAATTTTTAGAAAGAAAGATGCATAGATTAGTTAGAAAGAAAGATGGATAGATTTGTTAGAAAGAAAGCTGGATAGATTAGTTAGAAAGAAAGATGGATAGATTTGTTAGAAAGAAAGAAAGAAAGAAAGAAAGAAAGAAAGAAAGAAAGAAAGAAAGAAAGAAAGTATTGTTAGAAAGAAAGATGGATAGATTACTTGGGTAGAAAGAAAGAACGATAGATTTGTTAGAAAGAAAGATGGATAGATTAGTTAGAAAGAAAGATGGATAGATTTGTTAGAAAGAAAGATGGATAGAATTGTTAGAAAGAAAGATGGATAGATTAGTTAGGTAGAAAGAAAGAACGATAGATTTGTTAGAAAGAAAGAACGATAGATTATTTAGAAAGAAAGATGGATAGATTAGTTAGAAAGAAAGATGGATAGATTAGTAAGAAAGAAAGATGGATAGATTAGTTAGAAAGAAAGATGGATAGATTTGTTAGAAAGAAAGATGGATAGATTAGTTAGAAAGAAAGATGGATAGATTTGCTAGAAAGAAAGATGGATAGATTTGTTAGAAAGAAAGATGGATAGATTAGTTAGAAAGAAAGATGGATAGATTAGTTAGAAAGAAAGATGGATAGATTAGTTAGAAAAAAAGATGGATAGATTTGCTAGAAAGAAAGATGGATAGATTTGTTAGAAAGAAAGATGGATAGATTAGTTAGGTAGAAAGAAAGATGGATAGATTAGTTAAGTAGAAAGAAAGATGGATAGATTTGTTAGAAAGAAAGATGGATAGATTAGGTAGAAAGAAAGATGGATAGATTAGGTAGAAAGAAAGATGGATAGATTAGGTAGAAAGAAAGATGGATAGATTAGGTAGAAAGAAAGATGGATAGATTTGTTAGAAAGAAAGATGGATAGATTTGTTAGAAAGAAAGATGGATAGATTAGGTAGAAAGAAAGATGGATAGATTAGGTAGAAAGAAAGATGGATAGATTAGGTAGAAAGAAAGATGGATAGATTTGTTAGAAAGAAAGATGGATAGATTAGTTAGAAAGAAAGATGGATAGATTTGTTAGAAAGAAAGATGGATAGATTTGTTAGAAAGAAAGATGGATAGATTAGTTAGGTAGAAAGAAAGATGGATAGATTAGTTAAGTAGAAAGAAAGATGGATAGATTTGTTAGAAAGAAAGATGGATAGATTAGTTAGGTAGAAAGAAAGATGGATAGATTAGTTAGGTAGAAAGAAAGATGGATAGATTTGTTAGAAAGAAAGATGGATAGATTAGTTAGAAAGAAAGATGGATAGATTAGTTAGAAAGAACGATGGATAGATTTGTTAGAAAGAAAGATGGATAGATTAGTTAGAAAGAAAGATGGATAGATTAGTTAGAAAGAACGATGGATAGATTAGTTAGAAAGAAAGATGGATAGATTAGGTAGAAAGAAAGATGGATAGATTTGTTAGAAAGAAAGATGGATAGATTAGTTAGAAAGAAAGATGGATAGATTTGTTAGAAAGAAAGATGGATAGATTAGTTAGGTAGAAAGAAAGATGGATAGATTAGTTAGGTAGAAAGAAAGATGGATAGATTTGTTAGAAAGAAAGATGGATAGATTAGTTAGAAAGAAAGATGGATAGATTAGTTAGAAAGAAAGATGGATAGATTAGTTAGGTAGAAAGAAAGATGGATAGATTAGTTAGGTAGAAAGAAAGATGGATAGATTTGTTAGAAAGAAAGATGGATAGATTAGTTAGAAAGAAAGATGGATAGATTAGTTAGAAAGAAAGATGGATAGATTTGTTAGAAAGAAAGATGGATAGATTTGTTAGAAAGAAAGATGGATAGATTAGGTAGAAAGAAAGATGGATAGATTTGTTAGAAAGAAAGATGGATAGATTAGTTAGGTAGAAAGAAAGATGGATAGATTTGTTAGATAGATAGATAGATAGATAGATAGATAGATAGATAGATAGATAGATAGATAGATAGATAGATAGATAAGTTCATTAGTTCATATAGAATGGTAGTTTAATTGAGTCTAGGGCTTCAGGGAATTTAGATTTGAGTTTTTGTTGTACGCTATTGGGCCACCGTAGTCTTGGCTCAATTTGACCATGCTGCAATGAAAGTCAATGGGATTTTTATGATTTTTAATATTAATTTTTAAGAAATCTGAAAGTCGAATCAGTCTAAAAAGATATAGCAACTCGAGTCAGAACAGTCTGAAGGTCTGACCCGAGTTTGGAGTTTGTAGAGTTAAAGCTCTAGGAGGAGTAGCAGTCAGAAAATTTTGAGTAAGAAGAATAATAATAACTAGAAAAATTGCATTTCCTGCGGAATATGCGTGTGAATGCTTCAAAAGCTGAACTGAAATGCTTAAAAAAAAAAAAATATTGCAGTTCAAACAACAGCAAAACAGAGCAAAAAAGAAAAAAAAGCTTAATTCAAATGCATTTAATAAGCTGAAATGCAAAACAAGATCCAAAAATTGTAGAAAACTACAAGTTTACTTAGAGAGGTAAAGAGAGGTAGAGATGTAGACACAGAGGTAAAGAAATATAGGGGTAGAGAAAGAGACAGAGGTAGAGAAGTAAAGGAGTACAAAAAAGAAAGGTAGAGAAAGACAGGGGGTAGGTAGAAAGAAAGAAAGAAAGAAAGAAAGAAAGAAAGAAAGAAAGAAAGAAAGAAAGAAAGAAAGAAAGAAAGAAAGAAAAGAATTAGTTAGAAAGAAAAATGGATTTAAAAGAAAGAAAGAAAGAAAGAAAGGATTAGTGAGAAAGAAAGGATTAGTGAGAGAGAAAGAAAGAAAGGATTAGTTAGTTAGAAAGAAAGAAAGAAATATGGATTAGAAAGAAAGAAAGAATTAGTTAGAAAGAAAGATGGATTTGAAAGAAAGAAAGAAAGAATTAGTGAGAAAGAAAGGATTAGTTAGTTAGAAAGAAAGATGGATTTGATAGATAGATAGATAGATAGATAGATAGATAGATAGATAGATAGATAGATAGATAGATAGATGGATGGATGGATTATTAGAAAGAAAGAAAGAAAGAAAGATGGATTAGGTAGAAAGAAAGAAAGAAAGAAAGAAAGAAAGAAAGAAAGAAAGAAAGAAAGAAAGAAAGAAAGATGAATTAGGTAGAAAGAAAGAAAGAAAGAAAGAAAGAAAGAAAGAAAGAAAGAAAGAAAGAAAGAAGGATTAGGTAGAAAGGAAGAAAGAAAGATGGATTAGGTAGAAAGAAAGATAGATAGATAGATAGATAGATAGATAGATAGATAGATAGATAGATAGATAGATAGATAGATAGATAGATAGATTATTCAAAATAAAGAAAAAGAAAGAAAGAAAGAAAGATAAAAAGAAAGAAAGATTAGTTAGAAAGAAATATGGATTTGAAAGAAAGAAAGAAAGAAAGGATTAGTAAGAAAGAAATATGAATTTGAAAGAAAGAAAGAAAGAAAGATTAGGTAGAAAGAAAGAAAGAAAGAAAGGATTAGTAAGAAAGAAATATGAATTTGAAAGAAAGAAAGAAAGAAAGAAAGATTAGGTAGAAAGAAAGAAAGAAAGAAAGAAAGAAAGAAAGAAAGAAAGAAAGAAAAATAGATGATAGATAGATGAAAGAAAGAAAGAAAGCAATGATTAGTAAGAAAGAAATATGAATTTAAAAGAAAGAAAGAAAGAAAGAAAGAAAGAAAGAAAGAAAGAATTAGTTAGAAAGAAAGATGGATTTGAAAGGATGAAAAAAGAAAGAAAGGATTAGTTAGAAATAAAGAAAGGATTAGTTAGAAAGAAAGAAGGAAAGATATATTGGTTACAAAGAAAGACAGATAGTATAGTTAGAAAGAAAGAAAAGATTATTTAGAAAGAAAGATAGTATAGTTAGAAAGAAAGATAGATTATCTAGAAAGAAAGAAAGATAGATTAGTTAGAAATATAGATGGATTAGTTAGATAGATAGATAGATAGATAGATAGATAGATAGATAGATAGATAGATAGATACACAGATAGATACATACATAGTCTATACATAGATAGATAGATCATTTGGACACAGAAAGTCAAATAGTTAAGACAGGCAGATGGATAGAAGAGGATAAAAGGAAGAGTAGAAAGGAGAAGAGATTATGAAAGGAGGGTAGAATAGGAGGACAGGAGGAGTAGAGGATTGGAGGAGGAGAAGAGGAGGGAAGAGAGAGGGAGAACAGGAGAAGTAGAGGCATAAATGCAACAAAAACTTGTAGTATCCTTCAGAAAAGAGCTGAGTGACTTTCCACCAATCAGAACACAGGACCAGTTATGTGTGTCTCCCTTTGATCTTTGCTAATCAGCATCACCTGTGCAATCAGCTTTCCTATTTAGACAGAGGCCAAAATTGCTGATACTTGGCCTCGAACAAACCTCAATAGAGACAAAACTATAGGTTGTATTGGCGAAATGACCTGACCGTGAGCGAGACAAGGCCTTTGTGAACGATGTGATGTATTTTTTTTGTGGATAGAGTTAAAAAAAGGGACCACTTTGGCAAGTTAAAAAACTGGTTTGTATTGCTCTGATCACAAAAGTTTGACCTGAATTTATAATTGCTGCCAATGGAGGAATGTCTGTCACTCTTGTCCTTTGGAAGGACACAGTGAAAAAACTATAAGTCCCAGGGATTTACTAAACACATGAGAGGAACCACAACAAAAATACCTACGTTTCAAGTATAATTTTATGCCCAAAGAGTGAAAATTGTGGCCAGGCCAGCGATTTAAAAATTATTTTTTAGCATTAGGTTTCAAGCTGGCTCACTCTAGCACGTGCTCTAGCTCTGAACAGTCTCTCTCATTCACTCCCATTATAATTTCAGAAACGGGTTGAAAAACATCATGAGACTAAAGTAGAGATTGTGAAAAAATAATAATAGATATCAAAAAGTTGAATACAACTTTAATAGCTTACAAATTTCTCAACATTTTAAAGTTTAAATGACAGAAATAGCTGAAAGTATGCAGAAGTTGTAGGCTTTGAAAGCAGACGGAGCATAAAACAGAATTTGAAGAATTCTCCATTGACTTCCATGTTAAAAAATATGCACAAAAAGTTTAATAATTTAAAAATTATAAAGGTTATAAAAAAGAAAAGTAATAGCACACATGTCCTTGAAAAGCTGCACATTTTGATACTTGAATGGTTTTTGTAGCACAAAGTAGAGAGGAGAAGAAAGCGACCGAAAAACGTACGGAAGAATACGGAATAATAATAATAAGAAAGATTTGGATTTCAAGAGTGTGAATGCTTGAAGCATTCACACTAACTAGATTAAAAAGTTCGTCGAGACAAACTTTAAGTTGGCTTGTGAAAGTTTGGAACAGAAAGTTTGAAGAAGTTTAAAGTAGTTTGAAGTTTAAATTAGTCTAAAGTTTAAATTAAGTTTAACTTAGTTTAAAGATAGATAGATAGATAGATAGATAGATAGATAGATAGATAGATAGATAGATAGATACATAGATACATAGATACATAGATACAGAGATAGAGTTAGATAGATAGATAGATAGATAGATAGATAGATAGATAGATAGATAGATAGATAGAGTTACTATTGTGGTTGCTATGGTGTTGCTAGGCAGTTGCTAGGGTGTTCTTGGTGGTTGCTAGGATGTTGCTAGGCGGTTGCTAGGGTGTTCTGGGTGGTTGCTATGGTGTTGCTAGGCAGTTGCTAGGGTATTCTGGGTGGTTGCTAGGGTGTTGCTAGGTGGTTGCTAGGGTGTTCTGGGTGGTTGCTATGGTGTTGCTAGGTGGTTGCTAGGGTGTTCTGGGTGGTTGCTATGGTGTTGTTAGGCAGTTGCTAGGGTGTTCTTGGTGGTTGCTAGGGTGTTGCTAGGCAGTTGCTAAGGTGTTCTTGGTGGTTGCTAGGGTGTTGGTAGGTGGTTGCTAGGGTGTTCTGGGTGGTTGCTATGGTGTTGCTAGGCAGTTGCTAGGGTGATCTGGTGGTTGCTAGGGTGTTGCTAGGTAGTTGCTAAGGTGTTCTGGATGGTTGCTATGGTGTTGCTAGGTGGTTGCTAGGGTATTCTGGGTGGTTGCTATGGTGTTGCTAGGTGGTTGCTAGGGTGTCCTGGGTGGTTGCTATGGTATTGCTACTTGGTTGGTAGTGTTCACATATGGTTACTATAAAGTATCCATATTAGCATTTAGCTATTCACAGCTAGCATGTTTAGCATATTGAAAGTCCTGTGTGCTAGCATGAGTCAAAAGACCCAACCCCCATCGCGATACAATGTTCTGATGCTGAGATATAGCTGTTAAAAAATGGTTGCTAGGGTCCTCTCTTTGGTTGCTAGGGATTGGCTTGACAGCTGCCAATCATCAAACTCCAAAGGCTGCTTGTCAGTATGAATGATTTAAACCAACCCCCATCTCTATACATTGTTCTGATGCAGAGATATAAATCATGCTTAATGGTTGCTAGGGTACTCTGTTTAGTTGCTAGGGAGTGGCTTGGCAGCTGGCAGCGATGAATCTCCAAAGGCTACTTGTCACTATAAATCAACTCTCATGACTCTGTGACATTCAGAATGGAAGATATCCCTCTTTAAAATTTGGTTGCTAAGGTGCTCGTTAATTGTTGCTAGGGCGTGGCCAGAAATTGTTGAGGTGATTCATGGTTGGCACTTTGCTACCCGGAGTCAAAAGAGACCACCCACATATTTCTATGACACTTCTTTCTGGAGATATCCCTTCAATCTCTTTCAATGGAAGTCTATGGGACTTGTTGCTAAGGTGCTCTAAATGGTTGCTAGGGCGTGGCTTGATAGCTTCACAATGATCCTGAGAGACTGATTGGTCGTGTGAGTAAAATGAGTCCGCCCCCTTGTCTCTACGAGACTGTGATCCAGAGCTATGTTCAATATAAAACCCTAATGCAATGTGTAGGGTCCTACACCATAGTAAGTCAATGGGGCAATTTTGGGCAGCTCCTGCCCCCCAGGGGTGCAACTTTTACCCCACTGTGAGGTATTTTCTTACAGAGCCTGTCAGCCTCTTCAAATGTGGTACATTACAAGTTTCTGAGAAATCATCGCTATTTAGTATGGCACGAGGCCTGCGGCCTCGTGCCTATGGCCTGCGGTTGCTAGGGTGCTGTAACTGGTTGCTATGGTGTGAATTTAGAGTTTATGAGTTTAGAGTTTATAAGTTTAATTGAGTAAGTGTCCAGAGTTTATTCATTTATGAGTTTAATAGTTTTATGAGAGTTTATAAGAGTATGAGTTTATGAATTGAGAGTTTATGAGTTTAGAGTTTATAAGATTAAATGAGTCTTAGAGAGTTTAAGTTTAGAGTTTATTAATTTATTTTGAGTTTAAGAGTTTAAGATTAGATAGATAAGTGTCATAGATTGATGAGTTCATTAGTTTGAATGAGTTTCAATGGCTCATATAGTGTATAGAATGGCAGTTTGATTGAGTCTGGGGCTTCAAGGTATTTAGATTTGAAATTTTGACAGTTGGGCAGTTTGAATTTCTCAATGGGAGTCAATGGGAGTTTTTTCCGACTTTGATCGTCATTTTTAGGAGAACCGTAAGTCCGATCAGTTAGAAAAGATATAGCAACGCGAGTCAGAACAGTTTGAGTGTCCGTGCCGAGTTTGGAGTATGTGGAGTTAAAGCTCTAGGAGGAGTTAGAGTTGGAAATTTTAGTCTCAGAAAAAGAATAATAATAATAATAACTAGATTAAAAAGTTCGTCGAGACAAACTTTAAGTTGGCTTGTGAAAGTTTGGAACAGAAAGTTTGAAGAAGTTTAAAGTAGTTTGAAGTTTAAATTAGTCTAAAGTTTAAATTAAGTTTAACTTAGTTTAAAGATAGATAGATAGATAGATAGATAGATAGATAGATAGATAGATAGAGATAGAGTTAGATAGATAGATAGATAGATAGATAGATAGATAGATAGATAGATAGATAGATAGATAGATAGATAGATAGAGTTACTATTGTGGTTGCTATGGTGTTGCTAGGCAGTTGCTAGGGTGTTCTTGGTGGTTGCTAGGGTGTTTCTAGGCGGTTGCTAGGGTGTTCTGGGTGGTTGCTATGGTGTTGCTAGGCAGTTGCTAGGGTATTCTGGGTGGTTGCTATGGTGTTGCTAGGTGGTTGCTAGGGTGTTCTGGGTGGTTGCTATGGTGTTGCTAGGCGGTTGCTAGGGTGTTCTGGGTGGTTGCTATGGTGTTGTTAGGCAGTTGCTAGGGTGTTCTTGGTGGTTGCTAGGGTGTTGCTAGGCAGTTGCTAAGGTGTTCTTGGTGGTTGCTAGGGTGTTGGTAGGTGGTTGCTAGGGTGTTCTGGGTGGTTGCTATGGTGTTGCTAGGCAGTTGCTAGGGTGATCTGGTGGTTGCTAGGGTGTTGCTAGGTAGTTGCTAAGGTGTTCTGGATGGTTGCTATGGTGTTGCTAGGTGGTTGCTAGGGTATTCTGGGTGGTTGCTATGGTGTTGCTAGGTGGTTGCTAGGGTGTCCTGGGTGGTTGCTATGGTATTGCTACTTGGTTGGTAGTGTTCACATATGGTTACTATAAAGTATCCATATTAGCATTTAGCTATTCACAGCTAGCATGTTTAGCATATTGAAAGTCCTGTGTGCTAGCATGAGTCAAAAGACCCAACCCCCATCGCGATACAATGTTCTGATTCTGAGATATAGCTGTTAAAAAATGGTTGCTAGGGTCCTCTCTTTGGTTGCTAGGGATTGGCTTGACAGCTGCCAATCATCAAACTCCAAAGGCTGCTTGTCAGTATGAATGATTTAAACCAACCCCCATCTCTATACATTGTTCTGATGCAGAGATATAAATCTTGCTTAATGGTTGCTAGGGTACTCTGTTTAGTTGCTAGGGAGTGGCTTGGCAGCTGGCAGCGATGAATCTCCAAAGGCTGCTTGTCACTATAATTCAACTCTCATGACTCTGTGACATTCAGAATAGAAGATATCCCTCTTTAAAATTTGGTTGCTAAGGTGCTCGTTAATTGTTGCTAGGGCGTGGCCAGAAATTGTTGAGGTGATTCATGGTTGGCACTTTGCTACCCGGAGTCAAAAGAGACCATCCACATATTTCTATGACACTTCTTTCTGGAGATATCCCTTCAATCTCTTTCAATGGAAGTCTATGGGACTTGTTGCTAAGGTGCTCTAAATGGTTGCTAGGGCGTGGCTTGATAGCTTCACAATGATCCTGAGAGACTGATTGGTCGTGTGAGTAAAATGAGTCCGCCCCCTTGTCTCTACGAGACTGTGATCCAGAGCTATGTTCAATATAAAACCCTAATGCAATGTGTAGGGTCCTACACCATAGTAAGTCAATGGGGCAATTTTGGGCAGCTCCTGCCCCCCAGGGGTGCAACTTTTACCCCACTGTGAGGTATTTTCTTACAGAGCCTGTCAGCCTCTTCAAATGTGGTACATTACAAGTTTCTGAGAAATCATCGCTATTTAGTATGGCACGAGGCCTGCGGCCTCGTGCCTATGGCCTACGGTTGCTAGGGTGCTGTAACTGGTTGCTATGGTGTGAATTTAGAGTTTATGAGTTTAGAGTTTATAAGTTTAATTGAGTAAGTGTCCAGAGTTTATTCATTTATGAGTTTAATAGTTTTATGAGAGTTTATAAGAGTATGAGTTTATGAATTGAGAGTTTATGAGTTTAGAGTTTATAAGATTAAATGAGTCTTAGAGAGTTTAAGTTTAGAGTTTATTAATTTATTTTGAGTTTAAGAGTTTAAGATTAGATAGATAAGTGTCATAGATTGATGGGTTCATTAGTTTGAATGAGTTTCAATGGCTCATATAGTGTATAGAATGGCAGTTTGATTGAGTCTGGGGCTTCAAGGTATTTAGATTTGAAATTTTGACAGTTGGGCAGTTTGAATTTCTCAATGGGAGTCAATGGGAGTTTTTTCCGACTTTGATCGTCATTTTTAGGAGAACCGTAAGTCCGATCAGTTAGAAAAGATATAGCACACTAAGTCAGAACAGTTTGAGTGTCCGTGCCGAGTTTGGAGTATGTGGAGTTAAAGCTCTAGGAGGAGATAGAGTCAGAAAATTTTCCGCTCAGAAAAAGAATAATAATAATAATAACTAGAATGTACATTTCCAGACGAAAATGTGAAGTGGTGCTTGCAGTGGCAAAACTCACCACCCGGTTGCTAGGGTGTTATGGCTGGTTGCTATGGTGTTCTGGGTGGTTGCTAGGCGGTTGCTAGGGTATTATTGTTGGTTGCTAAGTTGTTCTGGGTGTTGCTAGGTGGTTGCTATGTGGTTGCTAGGGTATTCTGGGTGGTTGCTAGGGTGTTGCTAGGTGGTTGCTAGGGTGTTCTGGGTGGTTGCTAGGGTGTTGCTAGGTGGTTGCTAGGGTGTTTTGGGTGGTTGCTAGGGTGTTGCTAGGCGGTTGCTAGGGTGTTCTGGGTGGTTGCTAGGGTGTTGCTAGGCAGTTGCTAGGGTGTTCTGAGTGGTTGCTAGGGTGTTGCTAGGTGGTTGCTAGGGTGTTCTGGGTGGTTGCTAGGGTGTTGCTAGGTGGTTGCTATGGTGTTGATGGGCGGTTGCTAGGGTATTCTGGGTGGTTGCTAGGGTGTTCTTGGTGGTTGCTAGGGTGTTCTGGGTGGTTGCTATGGTGTTGTTAGGCGGTTGCTAGGGTATTCTGGGTGGTTGCTAGGGTGTTGCTAGCGTGTTCTGGGTGGTTGCTAGGTTGTTGCTAGGAGGTTGGTAGTTGTCACAGATGGTTACTATGAAGTTTGTAGCATTTTCTTGGCATGATTTAACACTTAGCTAATCAATATTAGCATGTAGCTATTCTCTGCTAGCATGTGTAGCATGTAGCAAGTCATGTTTGCTAGCATGAGTAAAAAGAGCCAACCCCCATCTCTATACGATGTTTTGATGCAGAGATGTAGGTCTTACAAAATGGTTGCTAGGGTACTCTGTTTGGTTGCTAGGGAGTGGCTTGGCAGCTGCCAATCATGAAGCTCAAAAGTCAATGTGAATGTATAAACCAACCCCCATCTCTATACGATGTTTTGGTGCAGAGATATAAGTCTTACAAAATGGTTGCTAGGGTACTGTTTTTGGTTGCTAGGGAGTGGCTTGGCAGCTGCCAATCATGAAGCTCCAAAGGCTGCTTGTCAGTATGAATGATATAAACCAACCCCCATCTCTATACGATGTTCTGATGTAGAGATGTAGTTCTTGTAAAATGGTTGCTAGGGTACTCTGTTTGGTTGCTAGGTAGTGGCTTGGCAGCTGCCAAACATGAATCTCCAAAGGCTGCCTGTCAGTATGATTGATATAATACAACTCCCATGCCTCTGTGACATTCAGAATGGAAGATATCCCTCTTTAGATTTTGGTTGCTAAGGTGCTCGACAATGGTTGCTAGGGCGTGGTCAGTAAGTGTTGAGGTGATTCATGATTGGCTGTTTGCTGGCCCGAGTCAAACGAGCCCACCCTCTTGTTTCTATGACACTTCTATCCGGAGATATCCCTTTGATCTCTTTCAATGGAAGTCTATGGTACTTGTTGCTAAGGTGCTCTATATGGTTGCTAGGGCGTGGCTTAATAGCTTCACAATGATCCTGAGAGACTGATTGGTCGTCTGAGTAAAATGAGCCCGCCCCCTTGTCTCTATGACACTGTGATCCAGAGCTATGTTCAATACAAAATCCCTATGC
The DNA here is from genome assembly GCF_988280905.1 of Pimephales promelas. Taxonomy (NCBI): domain Eukaryota; kingdom Metazoa; phylum Chordata; class Actinopteri; order Cypriniformes; family Leuciscidae; genus Pimephales; species Pimephales promelas. The sequence continues at coordinate 27,091,306 of NC_142770.1, read as the reverse complement.
AATTTACCATAGTAGGAAAAACACATGCATTTGATGGGACGTCCTTCACCATAGTAAGTCAATGGGGAAACTTTGGGCAGCTCCTGCCCCCCAGGGGTGCAACTTTTACCCCATTGTGTGGTATGTTCTTAAAGAGCCTGCCAGCCTCTTCAAATGTGGCAAATCACACATTTGTCCGAAATCCTTGTTTGGAGCTACGAGTCGTCAAAGTTTTTCTCAATGTTAAGTCTATGGGATTTTTTGGAAATTTGTTCGCCCCTGGGTCGAACACCGTACCCCCGATCTCTGATAAAAGTGATAGGACACTTCTCCTCAATAGGCCGCACGATTTGATGCCTCATTCATGGGTCTGTGACAAAAACTGTGGACGTAGGAGTGCTCCAAACTTTTTCCTGGAATAGTAAAATGCTATACTAGAAAATTTTCAATGGGAAAAATTTGGGCAGCTCCTGCCCCCCAGGGGTGCAACTTTTACCCCATTGTGAGGTATTTTCTTACAGAGCCTGTCACCCTCTTCAAATGTGGTAAATCACAGGTTTCTGCGAAATCCGATCTCAGAGCTATGACTCGTCAAAATTTTTCGCAATGTTAAGTCTATGGGATTTTTTTCGGCCGTTTTTCGCCCCTGAGGCGACCATCGTACCACCGATCTCTTAGAAAAGTCATAGCACACCTCTCCTAAATGAGCCGGTCGATTTGACACCTCACCCATGGGTCTGTGACAAAATTTGCGGGAGGAGTAGCGTGCCAAAAAGTGGCCAGAAGTATTAGAAAAATAAGAATAATAAGTATGGAGGATAACAATAGTGTTGCTTTGCAAGCACCACTAATAATAAGTTTAAATAGAATTTCAGTAAGTTGGCTCTCACAAGCCAACTTAATAATAATAAGTTTAAATAGAATTTCAGTAAGTTGGCTCTCACAAGCCAACTTAATAATAAGTTTAAATAGGATTTCAGTAAGTTGGCTTTCTCAAGCCAACTTAATTAAAACATGATGAGATTTCTTGTCAGGTTAAAAGCTGCCTTGTGGTGATCAATACCCGGATCTAAAACAATGCCCATTCCTAATCAGTGAGGTAATGGGGTCACATGCACACTTAAATGGGACATATCATGCAAAATCCACTTTTTTAGCCCTTAAATGAATTTTGTTGTATATTTGGAGTGTTTATAAGTACAGAAAAGATGAAATTATTCTCTTCAGGTGATTCGTTTATATCTTTATATTCTGTTTTGGTCATATTTTTCAACCTGTTCAGATTTTTCTGTTGTCTATGACGCTTTTTGAGCAAGTGCGTCACCGTATTTGCAGCGGAACTGACAAATAAGGACATTGACTAACACAAAACAGGTAACTCACATACCAATATATTCATATGAAGAAGTGGTTGTTCTGCAGGTTCGTCGTCTTTATCAACTCGCTCGCTCTGGCTCGAATATGTAAGGCTTGATGGACAAGTCTTCTGTTGTTGACATTTTAAGTGTGAATAAAAATGTTCTTTGAAGGTATCGTATATAATCGTATATCTCTAATCAAGCTACAATAATGGCCGAACGTGGGGAGTTGAACCGACCGTGAACTCATCGACCTGGAGAGCGGGCGGGGTATGACGCATCTCCTTTTTATTTAAAGGGGACGCTTTGAAACGGGTCGCTCAAAGACGCACATCAGAAAAGGGGCCTGTGGAGCTATAATAATGAGGAATTCAGACCCAAGCACTGCAGTTATGTTTTATATAGACCACAACGGTATGATTTAGATGTAAAAATGAATGGTTTAAAAGCATGATATGTACCCTTTAAAGAGGTTACTTCCCCCCCAAACAAAGACACAACTAAGAGGGAAGACTAAATCATGACTCAGCAGGGATAATATTAAATAAGTTGATCTACAGGAAAAAACTGATCCGATCAGCAGCACAGAATGACTGAGTGCTGTACTGCATTATATGCATTATACTCTGAATTGTCACCTGTCACCAAATGTGTTTCTCTTTACATAAATAAAAACATTTCCACCATATATTGGTGCAGATTCACCGGAATGCAGGATCCCGTCTCGTTCTTGTGAACCCAACATTTCGTCTCGTAACCCAAGTGTCTCATCACACCCATATTTATAAGTCAAAATAATTATTTTACACTGCCAACATAAAATATCTAATACTACTATTTGTTCAAACCTTGAGGCATCTTTGTTCTTCACTGACGTCATTTTGATCTGAGGGGGGAGCAACGGTAATAACAGCTGTTAGATATTTTTCATCGAAATAAACTTATTGACAAATATTGTCCTATCCTAACAAACCACACATCAATGGAAAGCTTATTTATTCAGTATAAATCTCTCTTTTTTAAACTGGACACATAAGACTGATTTTGTGGTCCAGGGTCACAATAGCTAATGCTAATTTATTAACAAATTGCTAATATGCTCACTGAAGAGAAACGTACGTACCTGGCGCACGCTGTGCTCGTGCTTCATTGTGGGCATTTCGGTATCGTTTTGTGGATCTTGGAATATCTACATCTAAGTCTGACAAAAATCTTTTGTACATCTTTCTCAAGTTGTAACCATATTCCGTTTTTGCTAATGAACTTCAGTCTACCAAGGAGAACGGAGCGAAGGGCGAAGCGTGTTGGCACCCTGACACTTTCCCGCTTCTCTTGTTGCCTAGGATACAGAGAGTAGACGCAGTGGGAATCGTAAACAAACAATCTTTTTGGAAATATGTACGCCCTTTATGAATTTAGTAACCTTACAGTTGAAGTTGGCCGGTTGAACCTTATTGAGGGTGATTATGAACCTGATGTGGACAAAGAATATGTGGTATGGTGGTCTAAAAATGGAAAAACGACTGCTTGGACTGCCAAGATATTGGCAACTGATGGTAAATATTTTCACTCACAGCGGATATTCAGGAAATCTAACTTTACATTCTATATAGTTGATGAATAAAGATGAATAGAAGATGAATAGAGATTAATAAAACATAATTATAGCGGATAAAATATAATTAAAGTTAATATTATATAATATGTAAGGGATAATGGAGAGGGAGGCGGTTGCTAGCGAACCCTGAGGCGAACCCTGAAGCGGCCCTGAATGGGTTGTGGGTTGTATCGCGCTATTATAACCGCCTCCATCTACATTATCCAGCTTATTTCAGGGTTACCTACCAAATAAATCAATAATTTTACACAAAATATTGATTTAAAAAGGAGTTTATTGATTTTTAAACGATTGTATTGCGTCAAGAACACAGTGTCCATGGCAACGGTGTGTTATCCTTAGCAGTATGTTATCAAGAAATAACACGCATTCTACATTTGTATTAATATAATGTAAATGTACTCATATAACTACAATATGATGCCGATTTGTCCGGTTTTTATATGTCCAACAGAACAGTGTTCCTCCGCAAAATCTCATGAATCTAAGTTACAGACAACGGCACGTCTGAAGGAAAGCTCAGTGGGACTGGCTTGTAATGGCTATAATTCTGTAGCACTAACGGAGATAGATGCAAACGAGATTTCATACAGTACTAGGGAGCACTAAGGTTTATCAAAGCCTAAAAAAAGAATAGCGGTTGGCAAAACAATATGTGCATTAACGCAACCATGGGGTGTGTGTGAATCGGATTAGTTATTAACTTACAATATTTACAATATTTAAAATAAATTAAAATAACGTAATTATAAATATGTAAATAAAAAATTAACTAATATTTTTTCCAATTATATCAATATATATTTTTTTTATTTAAAAAGGAAAAAAAAAACATTTTTTTATTTTTTTATAGTTAAAAAGAAATATATATTTTTTTAAATATAATATAACATGATCTACTGTGTCACGTCTACCTGTATTATGCTGCCCTATTTTAAACAATGTACTATAAACATGAAGCATGATTATAGTACTTTATTGCAACAAATATCTTGATCCTCTTGATAGAAGACAAAGGTGCACTCATTCGAATGAGGAACCGGCTGGTGGAAGGCATGGATGGAGAAGAACAGGAAAAGCACATGGGAAAGGGCAAGAGGGTAAAAAAGAAGAAGCCATTTCTTGAGGATGACATGGAACAGTCAGAGGTGAGTTATTCAAATTATTTAAAAATATCCAAATACCATAACTGTATATATGTGCACACTCAGACATTTGTATGTATTTTATTGTCTGTTGTCAGGAGAGGCCAAGCAAAAAGAATAAGCTGGCGATGTCCTCCTCTTCCTCTGAGATTATAAAAAAATACAAGGACCTTCAGAAGGTATCTGTTTTAAGAAATACTAAATCCGATGTACAGTGACCTTGCTTGACAAGTTAACATAGCCATACCCATTTAACAGCGGTGAAAGAACTACTCAGAGTAAAGGAACTCTAGCACGTACTGCACACCACTGCCTTTTAAACATAATAACATCTATAAGGATTTGATTTTAACTGTGAATGAATGATTTGAAGGTTTTGTTATAGACAAGTTATTTTGTTATTATAGGCAAGAGACCAAATGGCCAAAAACAGCATCAATGAAGAGGGTGACGTGAGGACATTAGAGCAAAGGGTTGCTAAACTTGAGAGGGAAAATTCTTCCCTGAGGAATGCTTTGAGCATCATTGAAGGTAAGTTGGTTATTAACCGTAATGTGTATTTTTAACTTTACAAATACTTTGATTTACTAAAAACCTGTAAAGCTAAAGACATTACTATCAGCCATATACAAACACCAAACGGTCTTTCTAAAGATGGTTAATATGCTGGGTTGTAGACTATTTCTCTTGTTTTGTAGTAGAAATTGCTAACAGACACTATAAATCTAGGTCTTCCTAAGATGATTTCATCAATGCAGCAGCTTATCTCAGCTCAGCCAAACAAGCAATCTTTCCCAAGGACCATGGTATGCTGTGTATATATACAATATATACAATATAAAACAATATATATATATACATACACACACACGCATATATATATATATATTCATCTGCTACTGTATGTCTTTATTACGGAGGCGTATTGCATTCACTTGAAGAAAAAAAATCTACTCTGTTTTTCTGAATTAACGAGTTAATTTTTCATGTATTTTTTTTTTTTTTTGCTCTGTTTTTCTGAATTAACGAGTTAATTTTTCATGGAATTTTTTTTTTTGCTCTGTTACAGAGCAAAAAAATTTTCTTATGAAAAATTAACTCATTAATTCAGAAAAACAGAGCAAATTTTTTTATGAAAAATTAACTCGTTAATTCAGAAAAACAGAGTAGATTTTTTTTTCAAGTGAATGCAATACGCCTCCGTACTTTATGTCTGCTATAGTTACAATGTGTAAAAAAATATTGTTTATTTTATAAACAAACTCAATTGAAATGGATAGTAAATAACAGTAGATGACTATCATAATTTTGATAAAATCCCACTTCAAAATATCTGAACTATCCCTTTAATGCATACAGAAAGACAACAATGATGTGGCAGAAGCACCATGTATGCCGCACACCTCAACTGCTGGACCCAGTTTGCAGGTACATATATGTTGCTGTTTAATGGTTCATTTGAATTAGCTTTTATATGTTGGTGTTTTTCTTAGTTATAAATCAAATCTGTTTTTTATGTCTGTCCTCTTTCTTGTGAGTAACATACTTCTGTGCTTTTTAAATACTGTATGCAGTCTTCCAGATCACAGCTGCCTGTGGATGTGTGCTCTTCTGTGGCTGTCTGTCTGGTAAGTTATATTCACTAATAACAGAAGTATATTACAAAGTGGGACCAGGGAACTTCTGCAAATAGAAATCTGAGATAATTAGGAAGATTAACTAACTTATTTAGTTGTCCCCTTTGAATTTAGATATCTCCTGAACAAGCTTTGGCAATATGACCCAATGTGATACCAATTTAAGTTCTTAGGATATTCCACAGGGAATCAAGGACCGCTGCAACAAGGTCTCAGCAGCTAAATACACCAATGATTTAATGCATGGTCTGTACACCACCGAATTCATGGCATCTCACAGTGTGACTGGGCTTGGATCATCAAGTAAGGGGGAGACACGACCATCACTCCCTCATGAAGATGTCAAGAAGATTATTTGTAAGTATTTTTTCTTCAGTGGAAATCAGTAATGTGCCATCCATATATTGTATGTCTATGTGTCTATCTGTAACTTGTCTGTTCTCCTTTCCTTTACTTCTTTTCTCTCTTTAGATGAAGTTAAATCTGTCTTCCCTGAAAAGAACGATGCTGAAATAAAGGGATTCATCCGCCAGAAGCTATCGAATGCGGCTAAGATTGTGAAAAGAGGGAATAATAAGAAAGGGGAATAATAAAATGTGAAAGAAATTACAGTTACTGTGTTTTTATTTGCCTGAGCTAAATATTTAATTTCATGTTCCATTGTAAATTGGCAGTTGTATGGTACAAAAAGCATCGTAAATATATATATACCATGGTACATGTCCCATTGTATTATTAAAAATATTATTATATATACCATGGTACTTTAATAGTACCATGGTACATGTACCATGGTATATCTAATAGTATTTTTAATAGTACCATGGTACAAGTACCATGGTACTATTAAAAATACTATTAGATATACCATGGTACATGTACCATGGTACTATTAAAAATACTATTAGATATACCATGGCACATGTACCATGGTACATGTACCATGGTACTGACAAAAATACCATGGTACTAGTACCATGGTATTTGTACCATGGTACAAATACCATGGTAAAATTTCTTATGGGATGTGTATTAACTCACCTGCCTAGTGGCTGCAATGGTGTCACGAGACCAGTACAGGCGATTCTCCATTTCAAGCAGCGATTTTTTGCGCGATATAACAGGCTGCGGGACCGCCGCAGCCTGTTAACAAACGCCGCCTGTTAACAAATAACAAACGCTGCAACCTCGAGATACAGAGTTAATTTTTTAACACCTTTAATAACTGATTTGACCCCATTTGAAACGAAATTAATTTATAGAAATAAAACGCAGCAAGTACGGAGCAGTTAAAGCCGCATTTCCATCACCCTTCAAACTGAAATTGCCAATTGAAAATAAGCAAAACGTCCATTTCACAAAAACTCCGTGTCTGCAAATAATAATAATAATAATAATCATCATCATCATTATTGTAACATTTTATTAGGCTGCATATGTAGAAGACGCCTTTATCCAAAAAAGGAACAGAGCACAAATAAACACAATATTTTGACGCATAATCGCATATCCAGTGTGTGTGGAGCACGCACTGATGGCTGCGAGACGCCCATGTGAACACTTGCAGTTTCATTGCATTTCTTTCAGTGGAAACAACTTAAAATACTCTTAAATGACTCATTTCTGGTCATACAGAAAGTAATAATACATTATTCGCAAATACATTTATTTGCGTAAACTCACAATAACAAAAAAACATTGTGCTTTAACAATTAATCAAGGCGCGCTTCATGATCTCTGTGAACTGAAGCGCGAGACCTGAAACAGCCACCGCATTCGAATTTGTTCGTTTTAAATTGGACATTTAAAGCTTTAGTCTTGTAGATTAAAGCTTTAAATGTCCAATTTAAAACGAACAAATTCGAATCGAAAGCCAATATCTTTCTGACTATGTAATTATGTAGCTAATTAATTTCTCTCTAAATGTGCATCCGGAGATGGAGATGTTTTTAGCCGAAAATCATTTAGAAAACAATAGTTTATTAATAAACAATTAATGCCTCGTTATTTTATATTATTTTATTATCAGACACATATTATAGCCTATAAATCACCTATAATCCCCTTTCTGTAGGCTGTGGTTACGGCTCTTCTCATTCAGCACTGCAGGAAAAATATCATTTCCAGGTTCTAATTTGGCCTCAGAAAACCAGTAAAATATATATTTTTTTCATATTAATTTGTCAAATATTTTAAATGTTTAAGGGGCAAAAAATCAAACAAATATCTGAAAATTCGTGGATATGTAGCCTATATATAGCCTATATATTTTTGCGCAGCATTTGGCATAGGCCTACAGTTCAAATTAAAATGTTATGCAATTTTAAACGGTTAATCGGTTAAACATGGACACCCCTATGTGCATCTTGCTTCAGATCATAACGTTCCATAACACCGATAAACTCCGCCTTTTACCTTGAGCACGCCTCTAGCCCGAGCTGGCCCCCTCTGGCCCAAGGTATTCGACGGGCCAGAAATCCTGGCCGTTGGCCCTGAGGAAGCCCCGATCAAGCCCCGGAAGTGACAGTGGAAACGCGACTGGCCCTGGCACGCACTAGCACGGCCCGGCCCTGGCCCGGCAGTGGAAACGCGGCTATTGTCAAAGAGAGCTGTTTGTCGTGATTTGAGACACTGAACCAGGCGTTTTGCAAAGGGATTGTCAATTCTGTCTGTGGACAGTACACACTGAAGCCAAACACCATAGAAGTCATCTGCTGTGAGCTGGTCCGACTGGAGGCTTTTCGTTGCAATTTTCGCTGGTTTCAGTGCACTCACCAAGTTGGAAATTGTCTCCCATTCATTCTCACCTAAATGTAGTTCTTTAATATTTGGTGACGTCCTCGCAAAAATTCTCAAGCTCTAAAAGCCGCTCCAGCATATCGTGTGTTGAATGCCAGCGCGTTGGACAGTCAACAATGGCCCTTTTGTGTCCCATTCTTTTAAGAAGAGTAACAACGTTCTGTGTGCGCAACTTTTTTGCAACACGTCTTGCTTTAGAAATCAAATTGGATGACCGTTGCTCTTTTAATGCGTCGTCAACTGCTAACTGAAGGGTATGAGCCGAGCACCTCACACTGCGCAACACATGTCCTGACATCGCAGAGTCAAGTTCAATTACCACATCCGGTGTTTCGTCTTGGATTGCATCTTGCTCATCATCCTCATCCATTCCTGCGTCCAAGGGATCAGTTTCATTCGCTTCATTAGATGGGATTTCCTCTTGCATATCGGATAGTAAAGACACTGCCTTTAACATGTTAGCGCCGTTATCTGACGTAACTGAGAAAACTTGCCGTAATTCAACATCATATTCCTGCAAGACATCCTTCACATCGGATGAAATGTATGCGGCTGTGTGTCGTTCAGTCAGCTCCCTTACGGCCAAAGTGCGCAACACAATTTTTTCTCCGTCAGTGTACTGTACATTTATACCCAGAACAGATCGGTCTTTGCATGTGGCTGAATCAATTTTAAGCATTAGTAGTCTTCAGTGATGCGCGGGTTGATCCGAAATGAGCGGGTGCCTGCGGTCACCCGCGGTTACCCGCAGTTACGGGTCATCCAAAAATGTTTTTAATGATATTCGGGTCGCGGTCGGTCGGGTCGTTTGCAAAAAGATGCCAATTCAACATTTGTATTAATATAGTACTAGACACAATGTTTGATGAAATATACAGCCCTACACATTATTGGCTGCAATAACTGGCACGAAGATAACACACAAGCTCAGTCTAAACAGTTCTCGGTTCTACACTGGTGATTCGAGAACCGCTGTCCCTGTGCATTCGGTATACGCAGTATCAGCTGCTCGTGCTCATCACTTCTCTCAACAGTGGCACATGTCTCGGTTCAGTGAACTGTTGGAGTTACTGGAGTAAAATATAATTCAGGATATTGATTTATTTCGATTCGTAGGCAACTGTCAGGCATGTCTGAAAGTGAGTAACTTTAGTAACTTGTGGATCAGCACTGATGCAAGACGCGAACTGTTTCGAACGATTCAGTTCGATTTAGTGTACTGGTTCGACCGGTTCACTAAAAAGAACCGGTTCAAAAGAACGATTCGTTCACGAACCGGCCATGTCTATGATCACTACAGTCTGCAGAGATGGAGGCAGCAAGAGAAAAGCTGAAGACTGTGGAGTGGAAGAAGCTCCGCAAATACACAAATAGAAAGAGTAAAAGTGTGGGAGACATTTGCTGAAATAATGAAAGATGATGGCGAAAGTGCTGGCTTTGCCTTTGTTATGTGTAGGCCTACGTCTTCTTGCGATGCTGTGTTGTTACACGTCTATGGCCCAATAACGCTCTGATGAGCATTTACTACTTTTAAAAAATGCGGTCAGGAAGCGGGTCGGGTACAATATTTTTTTACCTTTTTTTTAGGTCCGAGTTGCGGGCGGGTAGTTGAAAACGTTCGTCGGTTGCGGGTTGTTTATACATTGACCCGCGCATCACTGGTAGTCTTCCCTTTAACTCATTCTTGAGCTTTTCCCTTCTCACCTGAGCAACACTTGACACCATTTCACGGATATTTGAGGAGTTGATAGCGAAATCATTTCCTATAACCTGTTGTAATGGGTCAATAATTTTTCTGAAGCCAGAGTCTTCCATTAATGTAAATGGTCTCCCGTTTACAGTTAGCTCTATGCACGCATCTTTTAGGACAGGATTCAGTTGAATATGTAGGCCTGTTGTCTTTGGCTTTTTAACTATCACCAAATCCAGAGTTGTTTGTCCATCTGCTGTAGATGCTGGTGTTTTATTGCTGGTTGAATCAGCATACTCTGCTGGATGTTTACGTTGAATGTGCCTCTGCAAGTTACCTCCGTGATTCCCGGTTACTTCTGCCCCGCATCCTTCAAAATTGCAGACAGACTTGTTAGACGACTTGTCATAGGAGAAATAACGACGAAAAGGATTTTCTTGGTGGCGACCAATCTAAAAAAAGTAATTGACAGACTATTACCCTTGTGGAAAAAAAAGTGTTTTATAAAGTGTACTTATTACAAAAATAATACACTTTAAATGAATAAACTTAAGTGCGATTTAAAAACAATTTTTTGGGGGTACTGAATGCACATTAAGTGTAATTTATTTCAAATATATCACATATTAAGTTGAAATAAAGTGTAATAAGTTGCAATCAAGTGTGATTTTTTGGAACAACTTAATTGGTACTTTAATACAACTTTATATATACTTTCATAATTGCTTCTAGTGTATTTAAATTATAGTTAAAGTGCACTAAACAATATGATGACACGCAATTAATGTGATTAAAAATATACTTTGAAGTCAGTCAACAATACACTTAAGTGTGAATTAAATACAATTTTTTCGGGGCACTGAATGCACATTAAGTGTAATTTATTTCAAATATATCACATATTAAGTTGAAATAAAGTGTAATAAGTTGCCATTAAGAGTGATTTTTTTGGAAAAACTTAATTGGTACTTTAATACAACTTTACATACACTCTCACAATTGCTTCCAGTGTATTTAAAATACAGTTAAAGTGCGCTACACAATATAATGATGCAATTAATGTGAACTAAAATATACTTTAATGTCAGTCAACAATACACTTAAGTGTGAATTAAGTGTAATGTTTTCGACAAACTTAATGCATATTATATGTAATTGATTTCAAATGTATCACAGATTAAGCTCAAATTAAATGCTATTAGTTGATATTAAGAGTGATTTTTGAAATATGGTAAAAGTGTACTTCCAAATATACTGACAAGCAAATAATGTCAACAAAAATATACTTTAATTATATGACAGTGTACTTGTTTATTACATTAAATACATTTTTTTAATTAAAAAAAATATATAGTTGCAATTTATTTCAAATTTGGACAAAAAAGTCTTAATAACCTATATAGTTACAATCAACACAAATTCAATTTAAAACCCTCTATATTTACTGACAAAACAATCTCTAAAATAAATACATAAAAACCTTTCTGTTGATGCACAAGAAAAAACCCAAGAAACAAACGGTTACAACACTTAAAATGAAAATTTTGTCATTATACGCACCTTCAAGTTGTTTCAAATCTGTATGAATTTTTCTTCTGCTAAACACAATGAAGATATTTTGAAAAATGTCAGTAACCAAATAGTTAACTGGTCCCATTGACTTCCATGGTATTTTGTTTCCTACTATGGAAGTCAATGGGACCAGTTAACTGTTTGGTTACTGACATTTTTCAAAATATCTTCGTTGTGTTCAGCAGAAGAAAGAAAGGTAACACTTAACTGCACACTATTATTCATTATAAGCATGAGTTAACAGTTAATCATTTAAAGCATTAATAGACATTAATAATAAGTTTCTAAATACAGCAATAAATGTTTTTTTCTTGATTTATAAGCATATCTATAATGTGTTTAATAATTGTAGTTTCATACTTTGTTAATGATCAATTAATAATTTCTTAATGAAGTATAGCATGATTTGCAAACCAGTTATTTAAGAGTTGTAAGAATCATTCATAAGATTCACTTAAATGTAAGTTGAGGGTGAGTATATGATGACAGAATTTTAGACATTTTCAGAAAACATAATTCTGTATGATTTATAAGATTGTTTCCATGTAAATTACTGGTATTACTATACTTTTGGGGTAATTTGGTCTCCATAACCTAGGGATTACCAGTACAAACATCATTTTAGAAGCAAACACACATTACATCAAATACACAACCCATGAATTAATAGGCTACAAACAAAATGTGATGTTGCAAAATGTGAACACTAAGATTCAAACGGGTAATGAAAAAGGTATTATTAGTTAACTCCTTCAGTCAACATGAACTAAGAATGAATAATACTTGAAGCATTTGTTAGCCTTAGTTAATGTTAATTTCAACATTTAATAATGCATTATTATATTCAAAAGTTGTGTACTAAAATTATAATGCACTGTGAACTTATATGAACAATAACTATAAATTGTTCTAACTTTAACAAACTATATTTGAATGAACTAATCTTAAAAAAGATTAATAAATACTGTAAAAAAATTCTCATTTTTTAGATCATAATTTTAACAAATGAAACCTAATTAAAGTGTTAATAAACCTGGTTAATTTTAGCTCTTAAACCTTTTCGTAGCACCAACATTAAAGAGGACAAAATGCTTACTTCAGCATTACAGTGAATATAATTTTGTCTAAAAAATAAAAATAAAATAAAAATGAAGAAATCCAAAGGCAAAAAAACAAGAAAACCAAAATCATTTGTCACCAAATCTTTTGAAGTAGTTGGAAAGTCCTGTTTATGTCAATGTCCCGGTGCTCTCCAAAGTAAATGTGAATGGATTTGTTCCAAAGAGGCAGGAAAGTCAGGAAAAAATACCTTGAGAAAAAAAAAGTAAAAAAATTTGTTTATAAAACAGATCCAGTCCATTATTACATTTAGCTCAAATGAATGAAAGTGATAGATATTTTCCCTTTAAAGTTTTACATACACCTTGCCGTATCTGCAAAATGTTAGTAATTTTAGCAATAAGAGGGAACACAAAAATGTATATGTTGTCTTTTTGTTTAGTACTACCCTGATGAAGCAGTTTATTCTGCAAGGTGTACGTAAACTTTTGACTGCTAACTGTTGATGAATGTGTGATGTGATGAATTACCTCATCAGCGTCACACATAAATTATTGGAAAAATTATTGATCAATTTAGCTCCCGAATCTATATTGCGTATAGCAACGTAACTATCTGCGATTAAAAAGCACTCATCGCAATATCAACTGCGGTGAAAAAAATCAATAAGGAAAGCATCAAGATATACTTACTTGACTAATTATTTACAGTATAACATCTCATCTGCAAACAGCCAAACGTGGCGCTCCTTTTGTTCTCTTCTTGTTTTCATTTCCTCATGCATCGCGATTGCAGAAACACAACAGCGCATTTTTCAAACTCTAGGGAAGTAGTGCGTCATCATGACGTCTGGCGCATGCGCATTAAACACCGTGTTCATATACAGTATATTTTTTATTTCAACTTTTCTGTTTAAGTTGAAGTTGTTCTAACTCTTTGTGTTGTTATACTCTGTAAGTTCACAAAACGCTACTCTTTCAACCAACTAAAAGTCAATATTTTTGTTCAGTGTAGATTGCAATTAAATGTGTTTAATTGACTTTCTCACATATGTAAAGTACAACACATTACTGTTATGCTAAGACTCCTCTCATAAATTACATTTTATTGTCATATATTATCTAGAAAACTGACAAAAATGCCAACAATAAGTTGTCTTGGATTATACTGTATTGCAAATTTATTGGAAAAACACATTTCAAGTGCATTAATGCACACAGTCAATATATTCTAGATTAAACACATTTAAAATAAATGAACTAATTGTTTTTGGACAACACACTTGAGTTGAAATTAAAATGAATTACTTTCCATGTTTTCCATTAAAATTATTATTTTATTTAGTATATTAGTCAATTCATCAAAATACATTTCATTTAATAACTTTAATAACTTTAAAACACTATAAGATCATAATTATTTAAAATGTAAAACTTAAGTAGACACAATTAAAAAAGGAATTTTTTAAAACATGCACTTAAGTGTGATTAGAAATATTAACATGAAAGTGTACTTTCTTTAACTAAAACTTAAGTAGACATTATTAAAAAATGATTTTTTAGAAACATGCACTTAGGTGTATTTAGAAATATTGTGATGAAAGTGTACTTAATTTAAGTTAAATTTAATTAGATATTATTACAAAGTGCATTTGTAAAAAGTACACTTAAGTGTGTTTATAAATATGATCACGAAAGTGTACTTTCTATAAGTAAAACTTAATTAGACATTATTACAAAGTGCATTTTTAAAAAGTACACTTAAGTGTGTTTATAAATATTGTCATTAAAAGTGTACTTACTTTAAGTTAAACTTAATTACATATTATTACAAAGTGCATTTTTAAAAGTGCACTTAAGTGTGTTTATAAATAATGTGATGAAAGTGTACTTACTTTAAGTTAAACTTAAGTGGTCTTTAATTGTAATTATATTATATTATCTTCAAGTACACTTTTCAAAAAGTATACTTTCATGAGTTTAAGCACACAAAAAGTACACTTTCAATACAATTAAGCACACTTCTTTTTCACAAGGGGAGCTCCGACCAAAAACGATGTGACTGCCGCATTATAAGGCGAACACACACAGTAAATTTACCGGTGTTGATTTTCCAGTGTTACAATAAAGTGTTAAAATAAAGTGTTAAATCAACACCAAACAGATTGGATTTAACACCAAAAGTGTCGGTTTTAAATAAGAGTTGGTGTCATTTTGCGTTGTTGCAAACATAACTCTTGTTTGGAGTTAACCAAGCCACACCTTAGTTTACCCTCAACTGACGTTTTGACTGAGCCAGAGTCCAGAACACATGCAAGTGGAAGAGTCAAGAGTGGTAAGTCAAAATACTTTAATTTGATAGTAATACTACTGATAAACCAGACTGTAAATTGATTTAATTGTATACAATTTATTAGTTATATTGTTCGATAACAGGACCGTAATAATGAATAGGCTAGCTAACATTAGACAGCCAACGAGCTGACGCCTGATTTTTGGCTTGTGTCATGCCACTTTATAAACGATGTAAAGGTAATAAAGCCTCGATAAAGTTTAGTTTTATCTGTCATTACGGCATTTTCTTTCCGAGCACACTCGACAAAGCCTGATGAGGGCGCGAAGCACATTGCCTAACAGGAACATCACTGGACTAAAACAAATGGTTATGATTTTAATTTGAATGTTATTTCGTTGACCGTGCTCCTGTGATAATCGTGGTTCTGAATTGTGGTAGGTTCAAGTTTTTAATGTTGTGAAATGATTGAGCTGCATGTCATATTAATTTCTGCCAAACAGGGATGTCAAACGCAGTTAACGTTAAAATGTTGTACTAGTGAAGTTGAGCACGCATTTGCGTTTTAAGGAACGAAAATTTGTGTTAGTGTTTGGTTTAATCGTTTGTGTGGAACACTCGTCGTTAAATATAACATTAAGTTAGTGTAACCCCTCACACCCGGGTCCTACTCGCCCCGCGACAAGCGGGCCTCGAACCCGGGTCGACGCTCTAGCAAGGAGGCTAAAGACTGCAGCCTCTAGCATCTGTCGCTAGAGCGCCTATTGAGATCGGGGAGTGAGGTTTACTTACACAGCAACTACTAGCTGGCCTCTGTTACACTCACCCCCCTAAACCTCACTCTCATCTGGGTCACGGCACCAATGTAACCCCTCACACCCTGGTCCTACTCGCCCCGCTCCGAGCGGGCCTCGAACCCGGGTCTCCGGCGTGAGAGTCGGACGCTCTAGCAAGGAGGCCAAAGACTGCAGCCTCTAACGTCTGTCGCTAGAGCGCCTTTTGAGATCGGGGAGTGAGGTTTACTTACACAGCAACTACTAGCTGGCCTCCGTTACACTCACCCCCCTAAACCTCACTCTCATCTGGGTCACGGCACCAATGTAACCCCTCACACCCGGGTCCTACTCGCCCCGCTCCGAGCGGGCCTCGAACCCGGGTCTCCGGCGTGAGAGTCGCTCTAGCAAGGAGGCTAAAGACTGCAGCCTCTAGCGTCTGTCGCTAGAGCGCCTATTGAGATCGGGGAGTGAGGTTTAATTACACAGCAACTACTAGCTGGCCTCCGTTACACTAGGTAGAAATGTGATATAATTAAGGCAGTGGCACAGATCTCTAACGTATACTCATCTCCCTAAGGCTTAAACATTTAACGTTAGTCGACATTATTGACAAAGGTAAAAAATAAAACTGTCGACAGAAATTTTAACTAATGTGAGATATGCCTGGAAAATCGCGTTTTAACCATTTTAACCACCGCTAGCTAGTTTGCCTTTTTGCAGTCCTCCCTGATGTTATAGAAGACGGCGATTTAAGCTTTTAATAGTGGTGCGCTAAATAAATCGGCTGCATGTGAACAAATCGATTTTAAATGTGTTTATTTTTACATTTTACTTGTGTTTAATTGAGCAAAATCGACGTGAACAATAGTACATCAATAAGTTGATCTCGTAATATGACGTCGGTTTCACAAATTCGCGTTTACATGGATAAAATGGCATTTTTAATAAAAAAAAATATATACATACATACAGAAATTTGGTTTTGAATTGAATCAAATGTTAGTTATAGCAACCAATTAAGATGTGTTTCTTCCTCTCCCAACCAGGAGTTCAGAGGTAAAATCATGATAGTCAAAGCACAATTTCGAAATCAGAAGAAGTTCATAAAAATCCCAGAGGCGTGCTTTGATACATTTATAGCAGAAGGTAAGTAATAGACTTTTTATTAATAATTATGTAAAAAAATAAAATTATATATATATATATATATATATATATTAGAGGTGGGCATAGATTAATTTTTTTAATCTAGATTAATCTAGATTAATTTTGAAATTAATCTAGATTAATCTAGATTAAAATGGCTCATTTGAATTCTACCAAAGGCGTGTGCTATACCCAAATAAATAACCTCGCAGGTAGTTTGTAATTAGGCCTAAATATGTTTTATACAAGATTTAACACTGGAATGTTCATATTATTATAAATAATGAGAGTAATCATAATTATTTTATTCTATTGTCAACCCTAGTTTTAAACAGCACAAAATAATAACTAAATCAGTTATTAGCAGCTGAGCGCCTATCAAGCGCGCCGCAATCTACTGCAAATCAAAGTGAAAGTAAGGCGCAGACACTTAACACTACCATCTTCATTAAAAGTAAAGAAACTAAATGATCTTACCAGGTTGCCGCTCTCTCTTATTGACGTCTTTGCTGATTTTGAAATTAGCCTATGATCGAAATGCAGCTCATATCTGTTGTTTTCGGTGACGTGCACTTCATGAAATCAGCATATAGCGTGGGGGAATTGAAGATCGGATTTATATCCGTTTTGCAAAAACACATGTATGTGACCAGGTGTAAATTGAATCGTTTTGATAAATCAGATAGCTATCCGATCTGAGAAAACGCATGAAGTGGCCAGGTGTAAACAGCCCCCTAGACGTGGCGCGGCGCTGGGCTTCTCGTTCGGTGTGCGACCCCGTTTACGGATGTGTATTTCCCTCATAATGAATATAAAATGCATCTCTGATATTTTCCTAATGTCTGGATAAAAAGACGTTTCAATATATTTTGAATATTGAAAATATATGCCCTTACAGTGCAATTCGACTACATCTGCGCTAAAATATCAAAGTGAAAGTCATCATAGCTTGTGTGGTATAGTCAGCTCCCAACTCAACTGTGAGAATAGATTAACGGCGATATTTTTTTTTATCGCCCGACAAGAGTCTCACGTAAACGCAGCACGTTAACGCCGATAACGGCCCACCCCTAATATATATATATATATATATATATATATATATATATATATATATATATATATATATATCTCCGTATGTGCCAAATTGTGAAGTTGCATCAAATTGATATTTTGTTGTGCAGTGAAAGAGAAGTTTTCAATACAGGAAGACCTTGCAGTTACAGTTACAGATGACACTGGCACAGAGGTGGATAAAGATGTGTTTCCTGATTTAATGACCACCAGTGGGTTGGTTTTTGTCATACATGAATTGAATGACATTGGTGAGTTATGACAGGAGCTACAGTATTGAATGATTTTACAGCTATTATCTGGATTATTACGATCAAACACTCTAACTGTAAAAACAATGCATTATTATGATCAAATACCTTCATAGTAAAAAACAGTCAATGACTGTCAGCAATGGCTGCCATACAAAAAACATAAAATGAATGTAAAATAGCCTAATTTAAATAAGTGCAAAAGTAAACACAGTTATTTCACATATTTCCTAAATTGTTTTATGAAGAAACATATAGGTGATGTATGATTTACTTTCACTATACATCACTGCATCAGCAACTACACAGTTGCTGTCAGTTAAATAAAGGAACATGCATCAGTTTTATTCTGCTCATCTTGAACTGAAGCACAAGCTCTACTCTTCAACACAATGGTGACCCACAAAACACACCATACAGAAACAATCCAGACTTTATGTATTGCATACTAACATTCTTACTGAGACAGATGTTTAGAAGTTGATTTTTTATGTGAAATAATAAATGTTGATGTCACCATGATGGAGATCAGTGTTTGCTTTAGTGTGGCTCTTGACCCTTTGCTTTTAATAGTGATGGCCAAATGAAGCTTTTGTGAAGCACTGAACCACTTGAGCCAATTGGTTCGAAAATGGGTTCATTACTCGAAGCTTCAGTTGCAGCGACCTCTCCTGGCGAAAAGCAAGGCTGCAGTCAATTGGAGAAACTACTTTAGTTCTGAAGCATCTTTGCTAAGATCACCCTTGGTTTTTTAACTATATTTCCTTTGAAAACTCTTTGATCCACACGTTAATGCTGAGCATAATGTTCTATTTACAAATAAAAATTGATAAATGTATGTTTTGTGTTATTTAGGAGAGAGTGCTGGGAAAATATGGCATAGGTTGGGTGTGCTTGTGTAACTATGGCAGGGGGGGATTTTTGGGATGGGGAACACTCAAAGATTTTTATTGAGGTACATTATTTTTTCAACAGTTTTTGGACTGAGTCAGTTTCTTTTTTTGCTCAAAACCTCTCCAGACTTGGAAAACACTCGCTCACAAGGAACAGATGATGCTGGCGAGACGCGCCGTTCCAGTGAATCATTCAGGCAGTAAAGATGATTCATTCAGGCAATGAAGCACTTGCTGCTTCGGACGTCATATGTCACAGGATTTTTTTTTGCACCAAAGCAAGCTTTGAAGCAGTGGTTCTCTAGGTTTGTAGTTCAGGGTTTCGAAGCACGTATCGAAGCTTCAGCGTCACACTGCCATCACTAGCTTTTAACATTACTATTTCTCTGGCTGCTTTAACTGAGTGTCATAATTGATACATATTTGTTATGGTAGGAGTCCAAGAGAATCTCAGTTCAGAAGATCTGATCACTTATTAATGGTAATGGTTTTTATGTAATTGAATGCTTAGTGATATCACCTGATTTTTAATGCACTATGCCTCAGCTTGTCAGCTAACTACGGGTCTTCGTCACAGCAAAAACTCAGTCAGTGTTAATTTAACACTCCTGGGATACAGGAGTACACACTCAAGAGTGTTAAAGTTAATGAGATAATTAAATGATTAATTGAGTGATGATTGAGCATCATTGAAGACACCTAAAGCAGAATCACAAGGAGAAAATCTAAAATTGTAAGCCACCGTTATGGAGATGAGTGTTTGCTTTAGTTGGGCTCTTGACCCTTATTTTATAAACTTTTTATTTTAATTGACTGTTGCATCTGAGTTATACCTGCCAGATGAACAAAGAAAAAAATATTATCAAATAATTTTTGTTATATTATGACAATCATTATTTGAACTTAATGTTTGTGACTTATGTTGTTGGTTACATTATAACTGTGATTCTGTATTAATACCCAGAATTTGAGATATAATATAATGGATTTCTTAAAAGTTGTACAAAAAAAGAAGGTCTTTCTTTTAGGCACACACAGATATCAAGATTCAGTCAATGCTTCTCAACAATAGTGGCGAGCAGAATATTCAATTAGGAAAAGTAAATTACATAGACAATTCAGATCATAATTTATTCATACCGCAATGCATGAGCCATTAATGAGTTGTGATTGGTGGCAACAATGATTATTATTGTCACCATGGTTGAGATACACAGGCTGATTACTGATATCTGCTTTTCTAAATAAAGACAAAGGGATTTGATCAGAACAATTTTTATTACATGTTTTGGATTAGAAGAAAAATACAGATTATCATATGCTGCAGAACCACTTACCAAATAAATACAGGGCCAGTATCGCCAATACCGATACCAATACCGATACTTTTTAATAATTAAGGTGGATGCCTCTTCAACCTAAATCTAAATGAATATTCATGGCTTTTGTTTTTGTGATTTGCATTTTGGGTTATTAATCAGTTAAAATCAGTACTTCAAAAGCTTTTGTTCAGAAACAACTTTTGGTTACTCCTGTTTTATTTAAACAAAGTTACAAAATTATTACTTCACAAATATAAAAAATGTAAAAACAAATTCTCTTTTCAGGTAGCATGTTAACAAAAAATGTTTCTCTTCTTTAGTGCACTTCTTTTCAGGATTTTTTTTTTAAATAAACAAAGTCACAAGTTCTCCATCTATTGTGCTGCTGTAGACTAGAAATGCGCGGCCGCGCGCGCCTGACTGGTAGTAGTCCTGGAGCGCCCTAGCTAGTGGTGAGTCACGTGACGGTACAACACAGTAGAGGGGGACAAGAGCAGCACTAGGATTACAAAGAGCTTGCTCTGCTCTGTGACAGCAGCAGCATTTTGACAAACACGGTCAGGTCGCAAAACAAGAGTAACTGAAACTTAAGTATCGATATTTTTGCGTTGGTATCGATCAATACCGATACCAACGTTGGTATCGATATTATCGATATTAGTATCGATCTGCCCACCTCTACCACTAAACTGTTGCTAACAAGTTCATCTGAATAGTTTTCATTTAGATCACAGTATGATTATGTCAAAACATAACCAACTCTGTCAGATCCCACTTTTTTTGTTCATTTGTCTGTTATAAATCAATAACAGCAGACAAACAAAATTTAAAGTGAAAGTATAAGTGTCTAGAGCTCAACTAAAGCAAACACTGATCGCCATAACGGTGGCTTACAATTTGAGATTTTCTCCTTCAGTGATTCTGCTTGTTATCACCAGGTGTCTTCAATAATGCTCAATCATCACTAAATTAATCACTTAATTAATATTGTTTCAATATAACAAGGTTCATGGGGAAAAATACGACAATCCTAGATTTAATTTAAAACTTAAGTACACCTATTTATAATGTAATCACAACAGATACACTCGGGTATTTCTCTGTCATATCAGTGAATCAGGTCACTATATGATGACTTGTCACGTGTCTGTCCTATCGTGTTAGCACATGGGTGGTTTTGTTATGTTGAGCCATGTGCTCCTGTCATTGTTTGATCCTCCCCCTCGTTACCTGATTAGTGTTTGAGTTTTCCCACCTGTTCCCTCTTGATTTGTTCCCTATTTAAGTCTCCTCTTGTTTGCAGTCTTTGTCGGTTCGTTGTCATATGTCTTCCCAGTTCTTTGTGGATATATTCATGTTCAGAGTCAGTGTTTTGTTTCATGTTCATTTATTGTGTTTTCCCCCTCGTGGGTTTTTGCTTTGTGTTTTGGTTTTCTTTTTGTTAATAAATCCTCCTTGTTTTTGCATTTGAGTTCTCCCTTCCTGTTTGTACCGTGACAGAACGAACCGACCATTTGAGAACTCAGCAGCATGGAGGTTTTTGGCTGGAGGAATATGGAGGACGCTTATATGGACGACGATGACTTGGATTGACTTGGAAAGACTGAACAGGTCCCGTCTGTCTCCCTGAGCTGGGACTATCTGGACCATCTGATTAAGACGTTGGAGAGACCTATGCCTGAGCCGGTGCCTGTCCCTGAGCCGGTCCCTGAGCCGGTGCCTGTCCCTGAGCCGTAGCTCATATTGGTTCAGGACCCAGCGTTTTTGTTTGTGTTTGTGTCTGTTCTTGTGACTGTGTCTGTTTTAGAGTCAGTTCCTGAGCCGGCGCCTGTTCCCGAGCCGGAGGCAGAGCCAGCGCCTCTTCCCGAGCCGGTGTCTGGTCCTGAGGGATCTGCTCTGCCCTGGCCGCCCGAGGGGTCCGCACCGCCCTGGCCACCTGAAAGATCTGCTCCGCCCTGGCCACCCGAGGGGTCTTCACCGCCCTGGCCACCCGAGGGATCTTCACTGCCCTGGCCACCCGAGGGGTCCGCACCGCCCTGGCCACCCGAAGGGTCTTCACCGCCCTGGCCACCTGACAGGTCTGCTCCACCCTGGCCACCTGAGGGGTCTTCACCGCACTGGCCACCCGAAGGGTCTTCACCACCCTGGCCACCCGACAGGTCTGCTCCACCCTGGCCACCTGAGGGGTCTTCACCGCCATGGCCACCCGAAGGGTCTTCACCGCCCTGGCCACCCGAGAGGTCTTCACCGCCCTGGCCACCCGAGGGATCTTCACCGCCCTGGCCACCCGAGGGGTCTGCACCGCCCTGGCCACCCGAAGGGTCTTCACCGCCCTGGCCACCTGACAGGTCTGCTCCACCCTGGCCACCTGAGGGGTCTTCACCGCCCTGGCCACCCGAAGGGTCTTCACCGCCCTGGCCACCCGAGAGGTCTTCACCGCCCTGGCCACCCGAAGGGTCTGCTCCGCCCTGGCCGCCCGAAGGGTCTTCACCGCCCTGGCCACCTGACAGGTCTGCTCCACCCTGGCCACCTGAGGGGTCTTCACCGCCCTGGCCACCCGAAGGGTCTTCACCGCCCTGGCCACCCGAGAGGTCTTCACCGCCCTGGCCACCCGAAGGGTCTGCTCCGCCCTGGCCGCCCGAGGGTAGGGCTGCACAATTAATCGAATTTGTAATCGCGATTACAATTATGGATGCCACAATTATGTAATCGTTCAAAGGCACAATTATAAAAAGTCCACTTACATTATTCTGTGTACTTAAAATGTTTTTTTTACAGCTTATCTTAAGGGTTTTTCCCCCATTGTTTTAATTTTAGTTACTGTAACATTATAATTATAATTAGCATTAAAACAACACTATCTAACATTGTTTACTTAAAATAATGTTTCCAAAATCTTATCAGTGGTTCATCAAGTCATAACAGGGTGAAAGGCACTCCTGCCGTCACCTGACGGGGTCTTTATCACTTTTACTGGCACTATGTAACTTCGGGGTTTGGGTAGGAACCTGACCACAAAAAGAACTACAAAATTCGACTGCTTTACATCAAGCACTACAATAGTCATTATTTCATTTTTCTTCGTTTCTGATGTCGCAATACATCATCCTTTCATGAAATCATGCAACATACTCTACTTTGTCTGTGGACATCGTTCATTCTAAAGCCGCTACTGGATAAACAGCGAGCGTGTGTGCGACGGTAGGCTAAATTATTTACGACAGCGGCAATGGACAATTTTGTTTCCAACCAGTAGGGCGACCGAAGAGGAAAAGTTACTTGGTGTTACTTTAAGCCATAGAAAAGCATTGAAAAATTTTCAGAAGTTTTCAGCCGTTTTATTTTGATATAACAATTTGCATGCTGTCACTTCGAACAATGGCATGAAGCTGTTCAAAACATCATTCAATGTAAATTGTGATAATCGTAATTAATAATCGCAATTACAATTTCAAGGCAATAATCGACAATTATGATTTTTGTCATAATCGTGCAGCCCTACCCGAGGGCTCTGCTCCGCCCTGGCCACCCGATGGACTCTGTGTTTTTCCTTCACTGCCCAATGAACTCTGTGTTTCTCCCTCACCGCCCTATGGACTTTCTGTTTGCCCCGGTCGCCTGATGTCTCTGTCCCTCCCGTTCCGCCCTGGTCCATCCCTCCCGTCCCGCCCTGGTCTGTCCCTCCCGTCCCGCCCTGGTCTGTCCGTCCTGTCCTGGTCTGTCCCTCCCGTCCAGTCTGATGGAGCGTCTGGTAGCCGCTCCGTTGAGGGGGGGTAGTGTCACGTGTCTGTCCTATCGTGTTAGCACATGGGTGGTTTTGTTATGTTGAGCCATGTGCTCCTGTCATTGTTTGATCCTCCCCCTCGTTACCTGATTAGTGTTTGAGTTCTCCCACCTGTTCCCTCTTGATTTGTTCCCTATTTAAGTCTCCTCTTGTTTGCAGTCTTTGTCGGTTCGTTGTCATATGTCTTCCCAGTTCTTTGTGGATATCTTCATGTTCAGAGTCAGTGTTTGTTTCATGTTCATTTATTGTGTTTTCCCCCTTGTGGGTTTTTGCTTTGTGTTTTGGTTTTCTTTTTGTTAATAAATCCTCCTTGTTTTTGCATTTGAGTTCTCCCTTCCTGTTTGTACCGTGACATGACTATAACATCACCAATAACTGACCAACATCAGCTGATATTTTCTCCCGCTTTTAATGCTATAACAAATGTATGTTGAAAAACATAATTAAAGCAGCCAGAGTAAAACTAATAGCATATAATAAAGGTCAAGAGTTCAACTAAAGCAAACACTGATCTCAATCATGGTGATGTCAAGTTTTTATTTAAATTAACATATTTTTACTGTAATTTTATGGTTTTTGTTTGGCACCCTGTGCTGCCAGTCAATTGACCCTTTTTTAAAGATTTTTTTACAATGACGGTATTTGATCATAATAATGCTGGAAATACCTTTAAATAACAGTGTTTTTTTTTCAGTTTATTTAAATTTGAATATTTTACTTTAATTTTATGGTTTTTGTTTGACAGCCTTTGTTGCCAGTCATTTGACCATTTTTTTATGATTTTTTTTTTTACAATGAAGGTATTTGATCATAATAATGGAGGAAATACCTGTAAATAACAGTGTTTTTCAGTTTATTTAATTTATGATGTTTTACTTTAATGTTACAGTTTTTTGAGCTACAGTCATGTAATCATTTAACTGTTTTGTTACCATTTAATTACAGATTCTATTTGTACTTTTACATAAATGTTTATGTAATTTAAGAAAACAGAAAAATACTGTATGAAAAATACAATCAATTTCTGTAAAAAAAAATGTGAATGACTGGAATTTTTTCTTTAATGTAACAATACCTAAAATATCAGCTGCATTTTTATTTTCCAGATATTATTTGTAATTTTGCAGTGTTTTGAGTACAATTTAAAATGAAAGAAAATGGTCGTCAAAAATCACAGTTATTTTCTGTGAAATTAGGAATTTATTTTTACAGTGTACATCTTAAAATATTCCAGGGATCTTGCTGAGTGACTGAATGACTGCTTATTATTCAGTATCAGAATAGACCTGTGTGAGGTTCAGGTTCAACATAATAAGCTTGTTATTACAGGGTAATAATCTATATTCTGTTTTATAAGAAAGTGGTTACATTTGTTGGGAAAACACAGTAGGTCATGATTCATAATTGAGTACTCATTACATTAATTTCTCTGTTGATCCATTCATCTATCATTATTTCAAACAGATATCATGAAAAGAAGGCTCTCAGGGAATTGGAAATTTCATTTTTACCTTTGCAATGGATTTTATTTTCATGTCAGAAGCCAAGGTCAGGGGATCTCTGGATAATCCGTAATTCGTTTGTAATTATAAAACGAAAATACCGTTTTTTTGTTTTTTGTTTCAAATAGAAAAAACAAATAACCGTTTTTGGTGTCAGAATCAAAAAACGAAAAACCAATTAAAAACTCGTTTTTCGTTTTTTATCGTTATTCCTTTTTGAACAAAGAATGAAGTGAGGGTCCGTGTATGGTCCGTGTATCATCCGATCATTCGATTATTCCATTTAATCTGGCAAACCAAAAACGAAAAAACGAATCAATGTTTTGTTTTTCTGTTTTTCTGTATGAACCAAATATGAAAATTTTCATTCGTTTGATTTGGTTTCAGCTCGAAACGGGAAATATAATAAACAAGGAAACCAAAACGAAATAATGGGTCGAATTTACGTTGTCTCTATTTTTCTTTATTTGTTTTCCTATTCCCCACGGCGGGATCAATTCTGTTTCGCGCATGCGCAGTGGATAGTTTCAAAGGAGTAGCTCGCTAAGCGCGTAGGGTTCGGACGGTGACTGACGGTCCCAGTTGGTCAAACTTTCCATTTCAAATGGCACTCGAACCATACATGTCTTTTATTGAGGACATGTTTATGAATGGAATGCCATATCATGAGATCTCAGTGTCAGATTATTGTTCTACATCTCACTGACTAACACTGGTCATTATTATATTGCTTTACTGTTTTATTATTTAATAATTGTCTGTCAAAACCATGAATATTTACATTGCAGCAATATTTGATAAATTCATTTTAAAAAAAAAATCTAATTGTTTTCTGCAAACTCCAGCAGATTCTTGTTCTACATCTCACTGTCTACCATTGTGGTGATTTTCATGTTGTTTTACTGTTTTATTATTTAATAATAACCTGCCAAAGTCATATACTGTATACCTGGCTATATAGCAACATTTAATAAATTCATAAAAAAATGCAAATCAAATTGTTTTCTGCAAACTCCACCAGATTCTTGTTCTACATCTCACTGTCTACCATTGTGGTGATTTTCATGTTGTTTTACTGTTTTATTATTTAATAATTACCTGCCAAATTCCTATACTGTATACCTGGCTTTATAGCAATATTTAATAAATTCATAAAAAATCGAAATCATATTGTTTTCTGCAAACTCCACCAGATTCTTGTTCTGCATCTCACTGTCTACCACTGTGGTTATTTTCATGTTGTTTTACTGTTTTATTATTTAATAATTACCTGCCAAAGTCCTATACTGTATACCTGGCTATATAGCAATATTTTAAAAAATTGATAAAAAATCGAAATCAAATTTTTTTCTGCAACCTCCACCAGATTATTGTTCTACATCTCACTGTCTACCATTGTGGTGATTTTCATGTTGTTTTACTGTTTTATTATTTAATAATTACCTGCTAAAATCCTATACTGTATACCTGGCTATATAGCAATATTTTAAAAAATGTATAAAAAATGCAAATCAAATTGTTTTCTGCAAACTCCACCAGATTCTTGTTCTACATCTCACTGTCTACCACTGTGGTTATTTTCATGTTGTTTTACTGTTTTATTATTTAATAATTACCTGCCAAAGTCCTACACTGTATACCTGGCTATATAGCAATATTTAAAAAAAATTATAAAAAATCGAAATCAAATTGTTTTCTGCAACCTCCACCAGATTATTGTTCTACATCTCACTGTCTACCATTGTGGTGATTTTCATGTTGTTTTACTGTTTTATTATTTAATAATTACCTGCCAAAGTCCTATACTGTATACCTGGCTATATAGCAATATTTAAAAAATTCATAAAAAAATCGAAATCAAATTGTTTTCTGCAATCTCCACCAGATTCTTTTTCTACATCTCACTGTCTACCATTGTGGTGATTTTCATGTTGTTTTACTGTTTTATTATTTAATAATTACCTGCCAAAATCCTATACTGTATACCTGGCTATATAGCAATATTTAAAAAAATTCATAAAAAATGCAAATCAAATTGTTTTCTGCAAACTCCACCAGATTCTTGTTCTACATCTCACTGTCTACCACTGTGGTGATTTTCATGTTGTTTTACTGTTTTATTATTTAATAATTACCTGCCAAAGTCATGACCAATATTGTGTACATATGCTGCATTTTGCAAAAGCAATAAAGAAAACAATTCACCAGCCAGAATTTCTGTGAACCAAAACTTAACTTAATTTATTCTTTAACCTAAAGGGAAATAAACGAACTCCATTACTAACACTATTACATGAACATGTATTTACAGCACACTGTACTCCAAATTACCCATGACAATGTGATCTGTCAGTCAGATCACACATGATTAGTGCAGATTTCACAGTTCCACTCTTCTGCGGTGGTGTCCAGCGCTTTGTGTGGGACAGACACACAATTTGGGTGGTACCAATTATTGCAGTTGCTGCACTGCACCATCACCTCGTTGTAGTGTGAGGTCCTGCAGATGCAGTGAACCTCCACTTGAATTGTTTCCCTTTCAGGTTTTGCTGGGATTTTTTTGTAAGCAAATACTGGAGCCTTTTTGTTTTGTAATGCTCTGTATAGTGTTTGTCTCATGTTCCTTTCCCCAAATTGGCACTCCTCTGGTTTGACACCATCGCCCAATAACGTTGCAAAAGCCAATGCAAAAAGTCCGCAATTGCTTGATGACCGCTGTATTTATACGGCAGGCTTTTGAATGTTGAAATGGGGTGTTTTTGGACGAATCAACCAAGATAGTTTTTGTTTGGTCTGCTGGTTTACGATGGTGTTGAGGCTGTCGTAAAGACAAAGCTCATTGGGTCCACAGAAAAGGTTACTTGCTGTTATCCAGTGGTTGTCATTTATATTAAGTATTTGAACAAATGGTGCCTGTGGTGTCCCAACCACACCTCCTTGGTGAAGAGTCTGATACAGTAGGCTTGACTGAAACCCATCTATATGAGGGAACTTCTGTGAAATGTAAAAAGAAGCTGCATCCACTTCATCACTGCTGAGCCAAGTGTGTGGGTGCAGGATGCTTAGCATTTGTCTCTGTTTAAGCACTACCTCTCTCACCAATTTAGTGGCTTGGATCAAGTCCTTTGGTGAGTGCCGTATCCAAAGGGGTCCTTGGCACTTTTTCCTTTGTGCTCGTTGTGGTTTCCGCCCTTTCTATAAGATAAACACCATAAAGAAATTTTTTTAATGTGAATTATTTGCCCTCAATAGGCAGCTCCAAATTATGTTTTATTAACAAATTTCAGATAATTAACACAAGTGAACAGCACTCAGCAAATGATGTTTTATTACCAAAGTTCGGGCGGAGCACGTTCAAATAATTGATCCAATTATCACATTTGATCCAATTATCACTCCACATTAAACTTTACCCCCTCAAATTGAATGTGAGTGTGAACTCGTGAACTCCCCTTTCACTTGAGTAAATATTCAGTTCTCCCTCACAACATTGTTTTGTCAGTGTGTTTCCACTTTAAGACTGTGGATGAGATCAAGTTTTTTCTTTTGATAAATCTGTGTTTAACTTATTATTAGTAATTTCACAAAGATGGAAATCACAATATTTAAATTCACAAGCTTATTAATATATTTTAACTTATTTTGTGAATTGTTGGCATAAATAACTTTTGATTGTCAAATATTGTGATTGTAAGTGCACACTATTAATGGCAGTAGTCAAGTTCACCTCAAAAGCATCTTTGTCTTGGCCGACTGTCTTCAAGTCCGGTGCTGTCACTGATGGTGTTTGGCTGTCAGAAGGTGTGCTGGGTGTCCCCATAGCTGTAGGAATCTGCTTTATTAAAAAAAGAAAAGAAAAAAAAAGATTTTTTTTAAAGTTGTGTTAATTGTTGAGTAATGTATCAAAAATCTGGTTCTATCAAATTGTTTCATTGTGCATCAGACCAAAATTTACCCTTTTAACATTATAGAGTTACTGTAAGTGCACACTATTAATGAGAGTAGTCAAGTTCACCTCAAAATCATCTTTGTCTTGGCCGACTGTCTTCAAGTCCGGTGCTGCCACTGATGGTGTTTGGCTGTCAGAAGGTGTGGTGGGTGTCCCCAGAGCTGTAGGAATCTTCTTTATTAAAAAAAGAAAAGAAAAAAAAAGATTTTTTTTAAGTTGTGTTAATTGTTGAGTAATGTATCAAAATGTGCTTAATGTTACCGCTGTTTTTTTAAATTGAAATGGCTTATTGATGGAGGTAACATAGACTCTGCCTCCATTTCTCTTCAGGATACGGTGCTCCTATGAAATTAAATTAATAGTAGACTTCATATATATTTGTACAAGTTATTTTTTGTTGTTGTAGTCAAGTTTCAGTTAATTTTATGAAAGACTTGGAATTGCTGTCCAAATGTGATGATAATGACCCAATAAGGCCAATACATTTTATTATTTTGCATTACAGTAGATGGTGAACAGGCAGACAGTTGGACAGATGCAGGGATGCATTTTTTTTTCTAAGAAGAATAACATTTACCAAGAGACATTTAAATACAACATAATGTGATTGTTTTACCTTTCTTTTGGTGAGACGTTCTGCATCGCTAAATTCCCTCAAAAGTGCGGTGTGTGTGTCTTTGTAGGTCGTTATGAAGTCATCAAGTCTGGTCAGTCGTCTTCCTTTAAAGCGAATTTTTTTCAGATCCCACTGACTCTTCTCCATAATTCCTTGAGTCTTATTGTCCTGAGTGAAATTCTGATAATACAATAAAAGGGCTATAGTATCTTAACTAAGGACTTAGAGTAAAGTAATACCTTCAGACATTTAAACATTAAACATTGCATATATTCATCCAAATTGTCCCACACCTGGCATTTTTTCTTTGAAATCTTTGAAAATTTCTTTGAGATTTCTTGTTTGGTCATCTTTTAGGGAAACTTTTCAGCATACTCTAGATTGTATCTACACAGTACTTAAAACAACATTTGTAAATTATCATGATGGTGAAAGCAGAGGAACTATAATGAGACCACAATTGAGAAGATCCACACCCCATGAATAATGTATTTGCATAACAAATTTTGGTTACACTATATTTCGATAGTCATTTTAGACATTCTACTAACTACAGTATAAGTAACTTTTCAACTACATGTCAACTAACTATCATTAGAATATTAGTAGACTGTAGTAGACTGTCAGTAGGTGTTAGGGTTTGGGTTAGGAGAATGAGTTGACTTGTAGTTGCCAAGTTACTCGTAGTCAGTAGAATATCTGTTGTAGGACCAACAAAATAAAGTGTTAGCAGATTTTAAGCAGACAGTCTACTAATACTCTAATGACAGTTAGTTGACATGTAGTTGCAAAGTTACTTATAGTTAGTAGAATGTCTAAAGTGGACTTTCGAAATAAAGTGTTACCCAAATTTAATGTGAATGTGATTAGTAAATTTGGAAAATGTCCTTGTAGGAAGCATTTGTTGGGCTGACTATGCCCATATCTGGCCTGGCAATGGGGCCAAAAGAACTACAGACATCTGACAAACCTACTACATGGTCATCTCAAGTTCAACTTGACTGCTAAATTATTGTATTAACCAAAGATATCTTTTAGTTTTTCTCTGAGTGACTCTTTCAATAACAAAAGTGTAACTGACCCAGCATCATGCTTGTCCAAAGAGCTGCATGAGGCAAGAAGTAGGCAGCCAAAGTGGAGATGAATGTCTCACTGTAGTACTCATTTGGATCCCCTTTTTTATCGAGGGGTGCAGAGCCTATGACCTCCGTGAAATGTCTGTGAAAAGACGTCTGACTGAAGGTGTCCTAAAATATGAATTTTGACATGATGTCCACATGAGTGATTTTAAAGAGGTTAACAGAACAGAAGACATGATTTCAAGACATTTTTCATGTTTACTGTGTACCTCAAGGTCCTCAGGAACAATGCTGCTGTCATCAACAACTGATTCCCCAATGTTGGTCAACAAAGTCTGGATGTTGTTGAAGTGCTTCTCAACATTTTCAGAGCTGCATGGGCTTGAGAAGATGACAGTGCTACTAAGGAGCATTTCATCAAACTCAACAATTGAACTTGCTGTGGTCAAAAGTCCAAAAATATGCATGGCCAGCTTGTAGTTCTTGGGTGCACTGAGAGAGAAATAAAAATAACAACATTGTCATAACTCATCATGAATAATTTGTTGCCATCAATTCTGTTTTATAAAATATATATATATACATATTTATATAGAGTAGGTAGACAACCAGAATGTGGTTTTTACCGCCGCAGGTTTGCCGCGGCGGTAAAAGTTGAGGTGTATTTGCTGCCTTTGGCCGCTAAGAGGCGCTACAATCACAGACTTTGAAAAGTGTCCATTTTTTGTGTAATCTTCAGCTGCGCCGCGGCTCTTTCAGAGCGATTGAAAGATGGTAGCAGATTAATTCAAGTGAAACGTTGTTAAATTAATTAATTAATCACAATACTGAAATTAAATTGAAAAGATAATGAAACCTTAAAACATTGCAGTCGAAACATATTAGGTACATCAATGAGGCTTTACAATCGTATAAGACAACATTGCGATAGCTGTGTGGTTAACACATCATCCTCAACCTTGCGATAGCTGTGTGGTTAACGCATCATCCTCAACCTCATCGACTTCCAAACGACGCGAGATCGAACCTCGTTACATGCTGTTGGCCGACAGCTTTTATGTTTTAGCCTACCGTTCCTGAAGCTTAAATCGATAGCTGTTTATTAGCGAGTTTATTAACTGTTTATTTGGTCCCACTTTATATTAAGTGGCCCTAATACCTGTGAAATTACATGGTTACTAGATATGTACTAAGTATGTAAGTACAGTGTAAATACATATTGGTACATAGTATTTACAGCTGTAGTATGTGTGTAACTACACATATGTAATAACACACTGAAATGTATGGGTAAGTACAAATGTGTAACAGGACATTGGTAACAACACTTTTTTCACTGGAGTAAGTACACATGTGTAACAGGCATTTTGTAACTACATTTTGTAACAACAATATGCATTTACACACATTCTTCCACTTCCACACAGTCTTCAATACTGTAGTTACCAGTTTGGAAGGCACTGAAACTCCACTGAAATCATGATGATTCCTATGTGTATACCATGTATTTACTGTATGACTCGCGCTGAATTACAGCTAAAGTTTCCCCTTGTGGTATCAGTGTAACACGGTAACTCCTCAGTAACTCTGCACTTGATACAATGCGTTAAACTATCATAACTTACTGTGTATAATAAAAAAAAAACCTCTGTACAACACTGTATTAACAGTGTACTTGCGTGGCAAGTCCTCAGTAACTTTGCACTTATACAATGCGTTAAACTATCATAACTTACTGTGTATAATAATAAAAAAACCTCTGTACAACACTGTATTAACAGTGTACTTGCATGGTAACTCCTCAGTAACTCTGCACTTATACAATGCATTAAACTATCATAACTTACTGTGTATAATAATAAAAAAAAAAACAAACCTCTGTACAACACTGTATTAACAGCGTACTTACATGGTAACTCTGCAGGAA
Organism: Pimephales promelas; assembly: GCF_988280905.1. Classification (NCBI taxonomy): domain Eukaryota; kingdom Metazoa; phylum Chordata; class Actinopteri; order Cypriniformes; family Leuciscidae; genus Pimephales; species Pimephales promelas. The sequence continues at coordinate 27,057,838 of NC_142770.1, read as the reverse complement.
CTGTCTACTTAATATAAAGTGTAAAACGGTCATAACTTAACGAGTAATATACAAAACCCAAACCTCTGTACAACACTGTATTAACAGTGTACTTACATGATAACTCCTCAGTAACTCTTCACTTATACAGTGCGTTAATCATAACTTACTCTGTATAATAATAAAAAAACCTCTGTACAACACTATTAACAGTGTACTTACATGGTAACTGCTCAGGAAGTGTCTACTTAATATAAAGTGTAAAATGGCTATAACTTAATGGGTAATATACAAAACCCAAACCTCTGTACAGCACTGTATTAACAGTGTACTTACATGGTAACTCCGCAGGAACTGTCTATTTAATATAAAGTGTATAATGGTCATAACTTAACGAGTAATATACAAAACCCAAACCTCTGTACAACACTGTATTAACAGTGTACTTACATGATAACTCCTCAGGAAGTGTCTACTTAATATAAAGTGTAAAACTATCATAACTTACTGTGTATAATAAAAACAATTTTAAAAAAAACAGTGTACTTACATGGTAACTCCTCAGTAACTCTTCACTTGATACAATGCGTTAAACTGTCATAACTTACTGTGTATAATAATAAAAAAAACCTCTGTACAACACTGTATTAACAGCGTACTTACATGGTAACTCCGCAGGAACTGTCTACTTAATATAAAGTGTAAAATGGCTATAACTTAATGGGTAATATACAAAACCCAGACCTCTGTACAACACTGTATTAATGGTGTACTTACATGGTAACTCCTCAGTAACTCTGCACTTGGTACAATGCGTTAAACTATCATACTTACTGTGTATAATAAAAAACCCAAACCTCTGTATAACACTGTATTAACAGTGTACTTACATGGTAACTCCGCAGGAACTGTCTACTTAATATAAAGTGTAAAATGGTCATAACTTAACGAGTATTATAAAACGGTTAGTTCCAATCCTTGATTCTGATTGGTCAAGAGCTGTGCTTTATTCACGATAAAACACGGCAATGACCGCTTCACCCAACGGTTCTAGTTATCACTGCGCCCTTAGCAACACCCTTAGCAACCACACATATACCAATGTGCAGTGAAATGCTTCGGTGACTGGTGTAGTGAAAACGGTTGCAGCATATTTTAAACAAATCACCAAGACGGAACTCAACGCACCATCCGTGACTTCTACGGAACTGTCACGCCGGTTTCACACCGCACGCGTTAGCAGAGCGTTAATTTGGCCATGATCAATGCAATGTTGCTTTAATTCAGCGTAAGCCGCGCGGCAAAAATAGAAAGAACGCCGAAACGATCGCGGCACTGCTGCTCCTGCTCTGCTCCTGCTACGCGATGCCGCGCCGCCTCTGCGTGCGGTGTGAATGCTCTAATCTAATCTAATAAACATGGGCGCCGGAAAAAATACGCGCTGCTGACGCTCTGCTAACGCGTGCGGTGTGAAACCGGCGTCAGAAGCTCCACAGGAGAAAAATATGGGATCATTAGCTATGTAGCGTTACGCGCGGGTCTGAACAGATTCCTGAATGATCCACCTTTGAGTTTGTCCTGGTGTCTGAAGAGACACAGCGAATTCACCTCATCCAATAATGTTTTCGGTGGAGTCGTAAAGACAATAAGAAGAGAGGGTCGTGATGAAACACACACCGATTTCTACTAAAGATTTCAGCACCATAAACTGTCCGATGCGCTTAATCCCAACCTGTCACTATACCAGTCACCGGAGCATTTCACTGCCCATTGGGTTTGCTGCACGGTATTTTTTTCATTACGAGTCTTCTCGAATGTATTACATTTCAGCACTTCAGCATGACAGTTCGTATTTGTAGAAGTCTCTCCAAATTGTTCCTCAAACCACTTATCCATCGTCATGCCACCTATATAAATCGAAATTTACTTTAAACATTTTAGCCTTTTTAAATTATGTCTGTGAGTGGACATAAGTGTAAAAGTAAAGTGGAGGCCAAACTTAAAACAAAGAAAGCACTGGAGTGACATTCAACAGAAAACACCGCTGACAGCGCTGAGCCCCAACTAAAGAGGAGGTTATATCACCACAGTCGATTGAAATTAGTCAAATATTTAATGCGTGCACAATAAACGGAGATGTTCAAATAAATTTAAATAAACAACAATAAATAAAGTATCTCTTGTTAGGCAGCATTTAAGCAACTAAATTAATAACTAGATTAAAGACCTAACTGTTATCTATCAAAATATGTGCCCTTGTGTTTTTTATTATTATTTTATTTGTTAGTTTGCTGAGAGATAAGCTATGCCTATTTGTGTGAGGAAAGTTCACAAATTTTGTGTTGTAAAAAAATAAAAAGAATGAGACAAAGTTTAAGAATGGTTTTGTTGTTTTTATTTGAGCTTTCCTGCATATTACACATTGGAACGTTGTTGTTCAGAGCCAGGGACTATATTTTTCTAGCGGAAGGAATGTTTTTATTGATTAAACTACATTAAAAAGTTGCACTAATACATTGTTTTTTATTGTAATATTGTGTGGCAACCGTTTTATAAAAGCAATAAGGTACTCGAGGCAAGTGCTGTATCGTGAATAAGTAACGGCTGAAGGGGTTGCAGGCACTCCGCTTCGCGTCGTGCCTAACAACGCCCTTCAGCCGTTACTTATTCACGATACAGCACAGCCTCTCGTACCTTATTGCTTACATATACAAAACCCAAATCTCTGTACAGCACTGTATTAACTGTGTACTTACATGGTAACTCCTCAGGAACGGTCTACTTAATATAAAGTGTAAAACGGTCATAACTTACTGTGTATAATAAAAACAATTTAAAAAAAAACCTGTACAACACTGTATAAACAGTGTACTTACATGGTAACTCCTCAGTAACTCCTCACTTGATACAATGCGTTAAACTGTCATAACTTACTGTGTATAATAATAAAAAAAAACTCTGTACAACACTGTATTAACAGCGTACTTACATGGTAACTCCGCAGGAACTGTTTACTTAATATAAAGTGTAAAACGGCTATAACTTAGCGAGTAATATACAAAACCCAAACCTCTATGCAACACTGTATTAACAGTGTACTTACATGCTAATTCCTCAGGAACTATACACTTAAGGTAAAGTGTAAAACAGCCATAACTTACTGTGTATTATACAATGTCCAAACCGCTGTACAACATTGTATTAACATTGTACTTACATGGTAACTCCTCAGTAGCTCTACACTTGATGCAATGTGTTAAACTGTCATAACTTACTGTGTATACTGCAAAACCCAAACCTTTTGTGCAACGCTAACTCACTGAATGCTGCACTGTAACGACAGTGTTGTTACAAATGAACTCCACTTAATTTAAAGAGTAATGTAAAGATTTAAACCATAGGGTACTACTGTGCAACACACGTGCAGTTACATGGTAACTCCACAGGAACCGTTAATTGAACGTTCGGTATAAAACATTTTTTACCACTGTGTAAAATCAACGGAACAGTATGGTAACTCCACAGCAAAAGATCATTTAATATTCACCAACCAGAACATAATATTTCCAATTGATAGCACTTTACACAAGTTTTTTTGGTTCTAATGTAATTATTCAAAATAAGGTGTAACAAGTATTTTAAATATAGTATTACCCTTTAGGTCTTGCATTTAATTGTTAACCCTTACCTATTTTCTAAATACTCAGTTAATTTAACTTGGCATATACAATATGTAGCAAGCATTGCAATCACAGTTTCACTGTATACACAGGAACAGAACACTGTAATTTACTATAATAATAATAAAAAAAGGAAAGAGTAAATCTTTAAAAGTCCTATGCACTAATATCCAAGAATCTAACAAAGCATAACTATCAGATTCATATTTCAGATTTTACTATTCACAATGTAACCTTGTGTTTTGCATATACTCCGAATCAAGGCAAAAACGGTTTGCATGGCTTAGCCAAATTTCCGAATCTGAAGAAATGTCTCCACACAGTTGCCACAGCAGCATCTGTCAGTACATGACAGAGGCTATCTAGAGCCAAAAAACCATGCATACTCACCTGATCAACCTTTAATGAAATCTAAACCTGTATGCTTTTCTAATGTCATGGATCAACTGTGCCAAAGCGCCTTTCCTATTTCTTCTTGCCAGCCAGTAGTGCCACTGGATGAATTTCAAGTGTTCTTTTAATAGTTTTATAGTCTTGTTACCCCTGAATCTTGATACCTGTGCTTTGATGGCTAGCCAGGCCCGTTCAATATGTTGTGTGTGGCAGCCAGTTTGGGGATCAACAAAATTTTGACTGTGGTTTACAGTTAGGTGTCTGTATCCTAGTGGTTGTAGCGCATTCAGATATGCCCTCCAATTGTCACTGTAAACAGCTGACCCCCTTCTGATGTGCCTTGTGATAATGGGCATCAATGTGGTCCTGGAACGGTCCTTTACCATCTTTAAGACTGGTAGGCGGCGAGCTCCTTTAACCTCCATCATCCCAAACACCCATCCTTTTCTTCTCTGCCAAGTAGTACGACAGCGGCCACGATTAAACTGACAATGCATAAACACAAGAAACATAAATGTTAAGAGCCGTTAAACCTTTTATGTTTTTTAGAACAACACATTGGCTGAGGAAAGAGCTGTAAAGAATACCTGAAAACCATACAGCAAAAATACAATTCACCAATTCCAATACGACTTGAGTCTTAAAGTATCTGTACTTAATTATTTTGCTCTTACTGAATGAAAGCTCAAATATGTACTAGTCCTCGACACCTAAGAGATATGCAGGTGAAAATAAGAAACAATTGATTTATAAGATGAGAAATATGATGTTTATTTTCTGAAATAAAAATAAAAACGAACACCTCAATTTTACAAGGTCGACAGCCTCTTAAAGGAGAACTCCGGCACAAAATGAACCTTTGGTCTAATTACACATTGTTACCTAGTCAACCGTTATCTGAGATTTGTTTTCATGATTGCCGAATGTAAATAGTTTTATCTCTAAAAACAGTTTAGCCTATAACGCTAGTATATTGGGCATAGAGTAATGACAAATAAAACTCGCTTGTTATTACCACTAACAAGGCTCAAAATAGCCCCACACTAACACGGTAGCATAATTGAGCCTTGTTAGTGGTAATAACAAGCGATTTTTATTTGTCATTACTCTATGCCCTACTAGCATTATACTAGTGTTATAGGCTAAACTGTTTTTATAGATAAAACTATTTACATTCTGCAATCATGAAAACAAATCTCGGATAACGGTTGACTAGGTAACAATGTGTAATCAGACCAAAGGTTTATTTTGCGCCGGAGTTCTCCTTTAAACATCTACAGACACTCAAGTCTCAGTTAAGCTCAACCACGCAAAAAGGCCATAAGTAAACCAATATGTTTCAAAAAGGGCTCATCAATATAGCGGATAAATACAATAATATTAAGTCAGACGAATTAGTGCAAGTCTACTTGCACTATAGACGCGTTGCCATGGTGATGAGCTGGCCCAAAGTTAACTTCCGTTCTGTTCGTTTATTAGTGTTTACTGGATAATATGGCATTGACTACAAATGCAGTGAAAGTTAAGGTGATGAGCAGGTGAGCAAAGTGAGACCTAGTGAGCCAACGCAATTTTTAAAAATAAAAATGTCAAAGTTTCCTATGATGGAGACAGCGGTATTAAAATAGCCTAGCTATGTTTATCTGAGTGATAACCGGTACAGTGTTTCGCATATTCTCTCTCTCTCTCTCTCTCTCTCTCTCTCTCTCTCTCTCTGGTGCATGCTGGGAGCGAGTGAACGGAGTTTGGCGTGGGGGTGAGGGTTTGTTTGACCTGGAGTTTTTTTGTTTTCAAATTTTTTTTCTCTCCTTTATTTTTCTTTTTTCCTTTCCTTGAATTTAGTTTAAGGGGTAGGTTTTCTTGGCTGACTTCGGTCAGCGAGTGGGGGAAATGGGGACTAATGTGGGTGATTTCTCGCAACTGACTATTAGACATGGTTGTAAATGCATGCCTGATGCGTCTGTGTCAGTGGAGGATTGCCTGGTTGCCGTGAGTGCTGCAGTCGGCGGCGTTAACATCAGGTCTGCCTCTCGCATGAATAAGGCCATAGTCATTTTTTTGAGTCAAAGCCAAATGGTTAATGACCTAATAGAGAGCGGATTAACAATAAATGAAATGTTTGTGCCCGTTTTGCCTCTGTCGAGTCCATCAAAAAAGATTGTTCTGTCAAACGTACCTCCATTTGTCAAAAACGAGAAGCTAGAGGAAATACTTTTGAGATATGGTAAATTAGTGAGTCCCATTAAGATGATCACGCTTGGATGCAAAAATCCACAACTTAAGCATGTGATGTCTTTTCGGCGCCAGGTTTTCATGATTTTGAATTCTCAGAGCGATCCTTTGAACTTGTCGGCGAAACTAACCATTGAAGGGAAGGATTACACTATTTTTATAAGTTCCGAGTCCATGAAATGTTTTATTTGTGGCGAACTCGGACACGTTCGACAGACTTGCCCGAATCGTGACAAAAATAGCGTTAATGAAGTTTTGCCCGAAAATATGGTTGTTGGTGGGGCGCGGGGTTCTGACGTTGCGGACGCTGCGCCGTTACTTCTTCCTCAAGCCGTCACAGAGACAGCGCCGATGCCGGCGCCGAATGACTCGCTCGAGGAAAACGGGGAAAGTTTTCCTGTTGACTAATTCCAACAATAGTGCCGTAGAGATAGCTCAGGTTGCCCAGGTAGCGGATGTTAAAGTCTTTGTCACGCAGCCAGAGTTGAGTTCGGATCATGAGGATGAATCAATTGAGAATGAACAACAAATACAACCCGAAGTAAGTGAAGTTAAAACAAGCACTGATGAATCGATTGATCAGAGTCAAGGAGATTATGTTTCGCAAGAAGTGGACTTCGAGAAGGATGACGATGAACTATACGACGGGAACGATATGATGGACATGGAGAATATTTCAGGTAGGACGAAACTTTACTCTTTACAGCAGATAAATACCTTCCTTGACAATACAAAGGGGCTTCGCAAGCCCAGTATTGAATCGCACTTTCCGGATTTGAAACTTTTCCTGATATCTTGTACTGTAGCTATGCGGAAGGCAACTTTTGATGAGCTCGACAGACCAAAACGGTACCGCCTTAAAAAGATCCTTTGTACTGTAAGAGGTATACTGAATTTATCCGGCAAAAAGTGATATGGCTAGCATGCATTTTTGGGGGTATCTCTCTTTATTTTTCCTTATGACATCCATGAGATTTGGTACTTTAAATATTAATGGGTGTCGTGATGCTGTTAAAAGATTTAGACTTTTTGACTATATTATGATGAAGAGGGGTAGTATAGTTTTTCTTCAAGAGACTCATACAGATTTAAAAAATCAAGTACAATGGCAGAGTGATTGGAAGGGGCAAGTTATTTTAAGTCATGGTTCTAGTGTTAGCGCAGGGGTTGCGATTCTCTTTGGGCCAGAGTATAAGGAGCATCCTGTGAGTGTTTTTGAATTGGTTCCTGGTCGAATGTTGCGGGTTGATATAACGGTTCTCGGACTCAATTTTTCGCTATTTAATGTGTACGCTCCAAACATTGGCTATCCAAAAGTGCAGAATAACAAAAAAAGTTTAAAACTACAGCAGAAACCAGTCAAACACAGATATCAAGAATCAGCGTATGGATCTCAATAATGGTGACAAACGAAAAGTTCCATGCCGCAATGCATGCTGGGACTTATAGATGAGCTTTATACTAGAGACATGAAGCTTTGCCACCATTGTTGAGAGTCATATGCTGATTCTTGATGTCTGTTTTTGACTAGTTTCTGTTGCAGCTTTAAACGTTCTCTAAACATATATTTTTAAAAATTATAGCATAAGGTAGCATACACCATAATATCATGTAAACACTGAGTATCTGTAATCAAATATAAGTGATCAAATATAAGTTATCTCTTAAACATTAAACTTCTCTTGCTATGTTAAAAAACATCATGTTGAAAAATGATCATTTAATGATCTTTTTCCTCAAGATAATTTCAACTGTTTCAGATGTGCAATATAAATACACAGAAACAGCCAACAGAGAAACGAATGTTAAGGTTGAAGGGTCAAGACCCCAAATAAAGCTGCTACTAATCACGATTCTGGTGACATCAAAACAAACATTCAATGAATCGTCAACACAAAACCTGGTAATTCTCAATAAGTGTTTCTGTAGACGTCTGACAGAAATAAATTGTTTGTTATAATAAATTAGTTATTAATAACAAGTGAAATCAGCATTTGAAAAAAAACATTGAAACCGAGGCATGATGTGATTGGCTGCCAAAAACACTCATTAATCTGAAGTTTTTTTATGAATTAAGATTTTATTTATTTATTGTAATGTATTGTTTCATTTATTTTAGAGCTTGTTATGGGATACCATATAAAATATACTACCTCTAATTAGGTTCATAAACACAAACTTCCCTCCACCCATTAAAATTCTATCCAGTTACATTTTAACACACATTGTGTGTTAAAACTACACAACTTGTGTCAAAATACCAACACATGATGTGTGTTGTTTTTTAACACATCTCTTTTTAGAGTGTAGCCGCCATCTCGATTCTATCTAGATATATTGTCCGATTTAAAATTTTGGCGCCGTGCTGGTAAATGGCTGCCTACGATGAAACGTGACAGTTGTCCGATGACGTAAGTTAGTTTTGATTGGCCTGTTGCATTCTGAACCGCCAACTTATCCCATGTACCTATCAGGATTCGGGACTCGTCGTCACTCGGGAGAATTTCAACAGCAAACAGGTAACGTCGTTAACTTGCGTCCCCCATCTTTTTGCAAATACATCCACTTACATCCATTTACCTACATCCACACGTTTCATCCATACTTCAAAGCGAATATTTCCACAGTATGCCACGAAAGAAAGGGGTTTCTTTGAAGAGGAACTGCCTCCAACGCAGCGCAACTGATGACATGGACCTCTTGGACAAAGGTAACTTAACATGTCGGCACTTATGACCTAATGTTAGCTGGTCGTTCTAACGTTACTATGATTCTGTCAGCTTGTCACTAGGCCTATGTAATAATATGAACTTGCTAACATTCGACGTTCAATGCTTTCTTTTACACGTTTTTTGCAGTGTAGAATATAACCAATCAAACATGTTTTTGGTGAGCTTACGAACGCAATGTCCAATCAGAGACATTTTAATTAACGTTAGTTAACGCGTCTTCAGGGTTGCACGCGCTCACGGACTAAATTCTGAATTTTCAATTTTTATCATAAACAACATAACAGAAAAAATGCCGAAAAGTTGCAAGTAAGATTCATTTTGGGTAACTCGCATTAGACTGAAGTCATGGACCGCTTCCGTGTTTTTTGATCGCTTTCTTAATATAATAGCCATTCCCAGTTTGAATAACCATTTTGTTTTTTGTGCTAGTGCTACTAATATATTATTTCAATATTGTCTTTATTTGTAATCCAAAAAAGCAATAAACAATTTCATTAACGGTTCTTGTTTTGTCTATAGCCTTTCCTCCATAAATTAATAATCATTACAATTTCAAGAGACAACATTAACCATAATGATTTTCTCATAAAATTGCAACTTCCCCCTTATAATGACTTTATATCATGGTTATTAATCTTATGCAATGTACATGTAATTAAGTTACATGAACATCATTAAACAGTATTTGTAAATAAACATAAATGACATGTCAGTAGCTTCTGTTCCACCTTTGCAGTGTACAAAAATGGCTTTAATTAGTTGATGGTATCAGTAAAAATTTGTAGTATTGTGATTTAATAAACTATGATTGAATTTAAGTAGTTGATAAATGCAGATACACAGGTTTTAATAAGGTCAAACTGCCTCCTATAATTAAATAATTTTTAATGTCAAAATAAAAAATAAAAAAACATATTTTCGGACTCTGTCATTTATTAGGAAAAACATTTTCACACTTTCTGTTGTTATTGACTTCCAAATAGTTACTAGTTGTTCACAAAGACTTGTTTTTATTGAAACGTTTGTGTGGTCTTTGAATCCACTAGGCTAAATCCCAACTTTGTTCTTTACAATAATTATATTTTATCTTTAGAAACACTACTGTGACTAAATACCTTACGCATACTGATGTGGATTAACCATTACAGAAATTTAGAAAAATATTTAGGTAATCACCAACACTGTTAGTTTAGGGAAGCTGTCCCTGTTAGTTTAGGGAACAAACCTTACATTAGGTGGTAGTCTAATACATTTGTTATGCACTATATTTATGACAACACAGATTTTGCTAGAAATCTGATGATCATTGGATGCTATTTTGGAACATTAAGACTGGAAAAGCCTTTAATTATTGATAATGGGTTTTTGTGGACATAAAAACTATTAATGCAAGATAATGTCCATGTTTTTTTGGACTGGCGAAAGTATTTATTAAAGATGTCCAAGAGAAAGTTGATGATCATTGACCGTAGTTTTGGAACACTGAACCATGTTAGGAGCCTTTTCACGTTAAGTGTCTTAGAATGTTTGACTACAGTTGTCAGACAGTAACATTAACTATTTCCTTTAATGTTTTTACAAGCAGATGTGGCTCAGCATGAAGCACACCAAGGTAAAGTCGACGACAATGACTTTCCTATGGTTGCTGTGGCATCTCCTGAAGCAGGTGAGTTTGCATTTACTTAATGGGGAACTAAACAGGGCTGCGTTTCCCAAAAGTTTAGCAAGCCTAACCATATGTTCACACTGCTGCCAGCGAGAGCGGCAAAATTCGCTCTCGCCGCCCTGCCAGCGACGCCGTGGAAAGATTTGTGGACGCTCTGGTGCTCTGACGTAGATCGAATGCGTGATCTTTTCTTAAACTTTTTTTTAAATGGGTCGCAAAGCAAACAAGCATGTCGATCGTTATTTTTGCAGAAAATTGAACGATGGAAATAACTTAAAAATTTTAGTGACATGTTTGCTAATGAAATAAACTAATTAAAAGCCATATGTGTGTGGTGTGGCAAACCACGTCATTGCTTATTACCATAAAGTTGAACTGACTTCAACTCTCACCGGCGGCCGTGTGAACGCAGATCAAGTTGATCATAGAGACCATTGGTGGCATTTTTTTATTTTATTCTTTGAGATCAGCTGCTCTAGCTGAAGTCTTGTGCAGACCAGAGCTCTGACTCAAGCGAGCAAACCCATGGTAACTTCAGCCAGATGTAGCCTCCTTTGGGTTACCATGATTGACATGAGCCGCTAACTTGTTTCAAATCATGTAAAAACTTAGCCCATAGATACCATCATTCTGTGTTCACAGTAGGGCTGGGTGATATTCCAAAAACAACAAGAATTATGAAGCTCTCACTGAACTAATTTAAAAAAGGCAGCATGTGAGGGAACATAATTTATTTTGTGCAAGCCATGTTTCATGTGTGACATTTTCATGTGTGACCCTTTAACCAAAACTACAACAGACAATCACATTCTTGTTCCAATGTGTATACTTGATCTAGCACTGATGGCCATATTACACAAGGGAAACCCATTTGTATGATGGCACTGTCACAGTCACCAGCTCTATCACCTCCACTACTGTACATCTCCCATCATCCTTCATGATCCCCACCTGCACTCAGGCAGCCATCACCACACCTGTTGCATATTACCACCTGATTACTGATGCACCACACCTGCACCAGCTCAACACCACCACCCTTCATAAACCTGCACGTCCCACCACTTTGGGTCTGGTCTTATCAGAGGCTGCGTGTCATGAATCGCGCCTCTGTGGCAGGATCAGAGACGGGCTCTGCAGGATCACTCTGATTTCGTTTTCAGCTTATGTTCAAAACAATCACGTTTAAGGCACTGAATTAGTTTAGTCCGGTTATACATACAACCATGAACAGCACATGTTGTCCCTGAGCTCCGTAACAACATCTCTCATAAAGATTTGCGTCTTTAAATAGTAAAATAATTCTCCGAAAAACAGCTAGCCTCTTCGCTAACTAACACACAAAACACCATTGGAATGCTACTTCCGCCGCCTCACCGGAAGTTTCACCCACTTTATTTTTTACAGGAGCGCCCCTCGGAAACTTGTGGATAGAGATCTACGGTTAATAACGGAGAAATGTGAATGCATCTCACTAGATCTTGCAGCGATGTTATTACCTCAGTGGCGAATTCAAATGTTTTCTTTACCGGATCTCTTAGTGCGGTGTGGTAACAGTGTTACTTGATCGAGATCGGCTCGCGCTGCACAGATGTCGCTGGTCTGAACTGATAAAACGATCCGTGAAGCACATAACGAGGAGCGCAGTTTCGTTCTGCTTTCATTACCCTTGCCATTTGGATGTTGCGCAACGTTGTGTTGGCCGCGTCAGCACGAATTTTGCCGGCAAGAAAAATGGTCCAAGCAATCGTTCGGTTTGTATGCGTACCGAACCGGAAGCCTCGAACCGAAACGGTTCAATACGAATACATGTACTGTTACACCCCTAATGTGTACAGTTATAAAATGGCTTATGATCTGATCTGCCTGATCGGATCACGGTGATCGTATATGCCAAGTGTAAACGTAGCCATAGATATAGTGCTGGGCGGTTTGACCAAAAATTCATATCATTTTTTTTTTTTTTTTTTCAAAATTAAGCCGTATTTATGACAGGTTTTTTATGATTATTATTTTTTTATGCAAAATCAGGTGTTCAAAGCATTTTCTACTGGTTGAGAGAAGAATTACTGCAATAAATTGATTTGGATGGTCTATTTTACTGTCATTAGTGAATATTGTAGAATAGACTAGGGCCCAATATAACCTAAAATTATGATTTATTAACGTTCTTATAACCAGGAAATAATGTTAAAATACAACGTTTATATAACAAGAGAATTGAACATTCTAATGATGTTTGAATGATGATCTTATAGCCAAGCAAGCACGTTAATTCAACGTTGATATAATAATGGGAGAACTGAACGTTCTTATAATATTTTGAATAACGTTCTTAATACAACATCTAAAAAAAACTGGACAGAAATAACGTTTTTATAACTTAACGTTATGAAAACGTTCTTATAACCTAAAATTGTTATCTTGGGGAAGAGGTGAGATTGGTGATTGCACTGAACACGTTTTAAGTGCATGATTCTCTGAGCGAGGCCAGAGAAAATAGACCTATTCTTACAAGAGAAGCGTGTATCTGAGAGTGCGCGCAGCACATTATGTTCCATGCGTGAGAATTATATTAATGTACTTTCACGCTACAATAGTGCGCTCTCGACATTTGACAGGAAAATAACGCCATAGTTCTGCGGCATCCATCTTCCCTGTAAAGTAACACCAGAGCACTGCTGTATACCCTCGGCCTAGCCTCGCAGTCGCTGCTGAGAAGTGCAACATTGTAAAGGGTCCATCTAAAACAGTAAATTAAATACATTGGTATGTTGGGATATAAAACATTAATATCATAACAAAATTATACACCGGTTTTCGGTATAAACTGCTATACTGCCCAGCACTAGATACACTCACCCTGACTCCTAACCTGCTAATTACTAGCTATCAGATCTACTGATATCTGTCTTCGGCCACTCATCAGATCCTCCTCTGTCTTCTCCGTCCCATCTCACCTGCAAGTATCAAAATAATTTTGAATGATGTTCTTATAATAAAATAAATCCAGCCATACCTCACTGCATTACATTTCCACCTGCCATTCTAGTTTACTGCTTCAGATTCCCCTGCATTGTAAATAAACCTGTTTATATATCACTCCGTTGTCTTTCTCTTCTGTTCAGTGACAGGTACATCATGTTTAAAACATTTGAACAAAAAGAAACATTTGTTTGGGCATATGAACGTTTTGTACTGTTTTGGCATATGAAAAATATGGATACCACTGATCTTCTATTACTTGTTTATAAAAAATCCTGGTGTTGATATTATATTGTTTTTAAGGAGGACATGAGGAGTCTTCCTCCTTGGGAGAAAAAGACAAGCTGATGTTCATGGCCCAGACAATAAAGGCACTTGAAGAGGAACGAGATTTTCTCCGTCAAACTGTCCTAAAACTCTCAAGTACGAAACATATATCTGTTTTGCTCTATTGACTATTTTATTTAAGAATTTAGTAATTACTGAACAAGTATAATTTTCAAACTTCCACATCAATCCTGAACTGCTTATCTAACATGTTTGACTTTTTATCTAACTAAATGTGATTTTGTGTTCTTAGACAGAGGGGCAAAAAAGAAAGTTAAGAAAATCTTGGACTCGAGCACTGAATGCAGCACCAGTGGCACTGATGAGGAGTCCCTGAGTTCTTGCTCCTCTTCAGAGTCATCTGATAGTGACATTCCTCGGAAGAAGAAAAGAGGTCATAAAAAGAAGACCAAGAGCTCCACCAGGTCAAATACCAAGCACAGCTCACGTGGTAAGTGCATATTCTGTTTTTGTTAATCATCTTTCTGTTGATGTGCATTTACTCCTTGTAACACATGGCAAATATTGGTTATCAGTCTCTATGACTACATCTGGGAAAACCTGTTGGATGTCGCGCTGGTACGTTTTCAGTAAGGTCTAAATATAGATTGAATGTTGGGTTTTTATATTGAATTATTATTCTATAACATCTTGTTTATCATCTCTGAATATATCTTGGGAAAATTCACTAGTTTAGTGCAGAAAAATAGCAATATATAATGTTCAGCTGAAAAGACTGTGTTTTTCTTTAAGAACACGCAGGCGGAGCTGAGGTGCAAAAGACAATATCTCCCGTTTAGCTCTCCTTCTCTTAACACTACAACGACAGTTCGCCTATCAAAATAAACCACAAAACAGAATAAAATCCAGTCCTGGGTGAACTACAACAGCCTGCAAGTTTTTATTTATTTTATCCAGTGTTAACCAGGTTTTATCCAGGTTTAATTACCTGTTTTTTTCTTCCGTTTCTGAAAATCATAGCGATCAGCCGACTTCAGATAACCATAACTTTTGTTACAGACAAACGATAAAAGAAGTAATAACAGATTTGGAAAGGGCTTGATCCCAGCTTTAATATGGTCTCAAAACCTGCAATATGTCAAATTTCACAGTGTGGTGGGTTTTCCCAGATCGCATCACATATTTATAAAATGTCTGAGAAATGCAAACGTGATATTTAAGATAGGAAACTAATTGTAAAAAAAAAAAAATGCTAGCAGTTCAAGACCACCAATATACTGTATATATTATGTTTGTTTTACAATAATATGATTTTACCTGGAAATTGATCAGTTTGATGCAAGTCTTGTTTTTTGGTTTTGGTTTGTCTTAATAAAGGAAGCTTTAATCTTTTTACAGCAACAACCCCAGAAGATGTACTGAAGCGGTACAATAAAGTTTTTCACGCCTTCAAGAAAGAAGGGAGTATCAGTAAGGCATGCACCAAAGTTGGGGTTGATCGAAATACACTGGCATTAACAGCTGTTGTGGCTGAAATACAGCTTGTTAATCCAGAGTTTTACCGAAGCATCCCAAAGTTCAGATTAAAGGATGAGAAACTCTGCGACTTTGCAAAGCGGTGCCTGCAGTCAATGACAGCAGACCTCAAGTCTACCATAGAAAATGCAAAAAAAGAGCGTAAACTGCTGCCAATAACATACAAGCTCAGATAGAAAGACAAAGTTAGTCCGGAGCCCTGTGTAATGTTCCTTATAGCTGCTCTGAAATGGTAACTTGAGTTTGATTTGACAATTTTGGTCATTGTATACAATGCTGTTCTAGTGTTAACCCAGCTGCAGGTACACTGAAGTTTTACTTGAAAATCTGGTAAACTGTTCTATAATGTGTTAAATAAACATTATTCAGCTTTATTACATTGTTTTTCTCTTCTTTTTTTTTTTTTTTTGGCAGTCATCTATATTTTTTTTTTTACTGAGAAGTAATCAAGGTTTAATACTTGGACATTTTTCCCAAACAACTATTAAAATACATTCAAGTGGACAATTCCAATGGAATTAACATGTAACATTTCATAATTCGGAAGTTCCCTTGAAATCATGTAACGACACTGATGGTACACAACAATGACCCTAACAATTGGACTTCATATTAAATGGACAGTTTCTGCAGTGTTAACATTTAAGTACACTGTTAATACAATGTTGTACAAAGGTTTTGGTTTTTATTGTACACAGTAAGTTATGACAGTTTAACACATCAAGTGCAGACTTCCTAAAGGAGTTACCATGTAAGTACACTAATAATACAGTGTTGCACAGAGGTTTGGGTTTTGTATATTACTTGTAATGTTATAGCCATTTTACACTTTATATTAGGTAGACAGTTCCTGAGGAATTACCATGTAAGTACACTGTTAATACAGTGTTGTGCAGAGGTTTGGACATTGTATAATACACAGTAAGTTATGGCTGTTTTACACTTTACCTTAAGTGTATAGTTCCTGAGGAATTACCATGTAAGTACACTGTTAATACAGTGTTGTACCGAGGTTTCTGTTTTTTTATTATACACAGTAAGTTATGATAGTTTTACACTTTATATTAAGTGTACAGTTCCTAAGGAGTTACCATTTAAGTACACAGTTAAAACAGTGTTGTACAGAGGTTCGGGGTTCTTTTTGGTTTCACTTTATTTGGATGGTCCCTTTAACACATTCAGTTTACTATAAGTA
Organism: Pimephales promelas; assembly: GCF_988280905.1. Taxonomy (NCBI): domain Eukaryota; kingdom Metazoa; phylum Chordata; class Actinopteri; order Cypriniformes; family Leuciscidae; genus Pimephales; species Pimephales promelas. Next base: position 27,041,152 of record NC_142770.1, on the reverse strand, counting down.
ACGTTGTACCTACATCTCTACTAACTCTCACTAGAGTGTTAGTAGAGTATTAGTAGACTGGTAGGGTTAGGGTTAGAATAAGTTGGCATGTAGTTGCAAAGTTACTTATAGTCAGTAGATTGTCTGTTGGAGGAGCATCACAATAAAGATTTGGCAAATATTAAGCTGACAGTCTACTAATACTCTAATGAGAGTTAGTTGACATGTAGTTGAAAAGTTACTTATAGTCAACAGAATGTTCAAAAGGGACCATCAAAATAAAGTGTTACCTTTTTTTTAATTATACACAGTAAATTATGGCCGTTTTACACTTTATATTAAGTAGACAGTTCCTGCGGAGTTACCATGCAAGTACACAGTTAATACAGTGTTGTACAGAGGTTTGGGTTTTGTATATTACTTGTAATGTTATAGCCATTTTACACTTTACATTAGGTAGACAGTTCCTGAGGAATTACCATGTAAGTACACTGTTAATACAGTGTTGTACAGAGGTTTCTGTTTTTTTATTATACACAGTAAGTTAAGATAGTTTTACACTTTATATTAAGTGTACAGTTCCTGCGGAGTTACCATGCAAGTACACAGTTAATACAGTGTTGTACAGAGGTTTGGGTTTTGTATATTACTTGTAATGTTATAGCCATTTTACACTTTACATTAGGTAGACAGTTCCTGAGGAATTACCATGTAAGTACACTGTTAATACAGTGTTGTACAGAGGTTTCTGTTTTTTTATTATACACAGTAAGTTAAGATAGTTTTACACTTTATATTAAGTGTACAGTTCCTGCGGAGTTACCATGCAAGTACACAGTTAATACAGTGTTGTACAGAGGTTTGGGTTTTGTATATTACTCGTTAAGTTATGACCGTTTTACACTTTATATTAAGTAAACAGTTCCTGCGTAGTTACCATGTAAGTACGCTGTTAATACAGTGTTGTACAGAGGTTTGGTTTTTTTTATTATTATACAGAGTAAGTTATGATAGTTTAACACATTGTAAAGTGCAGAGTTACTGAGGAGTTATCATACACTGTTAATACAGTGTTGTACAGAGGTTTGGGTTTTGTATATTACTCGTTAAGTTATGACCGTTTTACACTTTATATTAAGTAAACAGTTCCTGCGTAGTTACCATGTAAGTACGCTGTTAATACAGTGTTGTACAGAGGTTTGGTTTTTTTTATTATTATACAGAGTAAGTTATGATAGTTTAACACATTGTAAAGTGCAGAGTTACTGAGGAGTTATCATACACTGTTAATACAGTGTTGTACAGAGGTTTGGGTTTTGTATATTACTCGTTAAGTTATGACCGTTTTACACTTTATATTAAGTAGACAGTTCCTGCAGAGTTACCATGTAAGTACGCTGTTAATACAGTGTTGTACAGAGGTTTGGTTTTTTTTTTTATTATTATACACAGTAAGTTATGATAGTTTAATGCATTGTATAAGTGCAGAGTTACTGAGGAGTTACCATGCAAGTACACTGTTAATACAGTGTTGTACAGAGGTTTTTTTATTATTATACACAGTAAGTTATGATAGTTTAACGCATTGTATAAGTGCAAAGTTACTGAGGACTTGCCACGCAAGTACACTGTTAATACAGTGTTGTACAGAGGTTTTTTTTTTATTATACACAGTAAGTTATGATAGTTTAACGCATTGTATCAAGTGCAGAGTTACTGAGGAGTTACCGTGTTACACTGATACCACAAGGGGAAACTTTAGCTGTAATTCAGCGCGAGTCATACAGTAAATACATGGTATACACATAGGAATCATCATGATTTCAGTGGAGTTTCAGTGCCTTCCAAACTGGTAACTACAGTATTGAAGACTGTGTGGAAGTGGAAGAATGTGTGTAAATGCATATTGTTGTTACAAAATGTAGTTACAAAATGCCTGTTACACATGTGTACTTACTCCAGTGAAAAAAGTGTTGTTACCAATGTCCTGTTACACATTTGTACTTACCCACACATTTTAGTGTGTTATTACATATGTGTAGTTACACACATACTACAGCTGTAAATACTATGTACCAATATGTATTTACACTGTACTTACACACTTAGTACATATCTAGTAACCATGTAATTTCACAGGTATTAGGGCCACTTAATATAAAGTGGGACCGTTTATTTAGGCCTACTTATAGTGTCTGACTTAATTTGCCACTTCTCATTGAGAGCTGAGGTAGCAGATAAATTCAAGGTTAACACTCTAGCCTGTAAGGGGTGGGACATGTCCCTTTTTGACAGTGTCGATATTGTCCCCACCACTTTTGAAAGCTAACCGCATTCGTTTCATTCATCTAGCGCTGCAATGTGTTGTCTTCAATCGGACGCACGCTGCAATCAGTTGTGGAGGTTTCATTCGTTCCGGTGAAATCACAAATCAATCCGTCCCCTCAGTTTATAAACTGTAGGCTACTCACGGATTCTTAAACTGTTCCCTCGGTTTAACAATTCGTGCCTACGGATTCATAAACCATACCCACGAGTTCCTAATCCGTGTTCTCAGATTTGTAAACCGTTTGTAAATCTGTACCCACAAATTCATAAACTGTGCCCACGCTTTCGCAATCCGTACTCGCGGGTTTGTGGCTCGTCCCCGAGAATGTGCCGCATGATTCAAACAGGCCTCCTGTTTAGATGCGGGATGCATTGTTTTTAAAAGGACTCTTACTTACAAAAAAATAAATAAATAAATATAGCCTAACACAAACACAAAGTTATAGGCCTATACAAATAAAACATTCATAAATTGTTTTATGATTAACATATTCCTTTTTTAAGTGAACTCATTTAAAGTTATAAACGCAAATAATAGGCCTAATAATAATATGCTATTATTATTACATTTAGGCTACATAGGCCTACTGCATTTAGATAGGCCTATAAGACGCTTTTATCAAAAAAAGAAAAAAGAAAAAAAGAAACAAAGCAATTCGTCAAATGTCAGTCATAATACAGGTTAGACAATAATAAAACAGGGCTGAGATTATCACAAATAGGCCTAAACACAAGATTTTGACGCATAGGCTATCCAAGTGTTTGTGCACAAAAAAATAAATAACATTGACTTTTTGCCTTTATTAAACATTTAAAATATTCGCAAATTAATATGAAAAAAAAAATAGATTTTACTTTCTAAAAACTATATTTTGCAGTGCTAAATGAGAAGAGCATGTCTCGGGAAGCATAGAGTGAGATGATTTATAGGTGATTTATAGGCTAATCATAATAAATGTGTCTGAAAAATAACGACGTTTTCTTGTTATTGTGAGTTTACACAAATAAAAGTAGTTGCAAATAATTACGTATTTTTTTCCCGCTAGATTATTTTAAATTGTTCCACTGTTGATAACATGCAAGTGTTTGCGGCCGTGGCAGTGACATGCATGTGCGCGCTTCACACAAACAGTTGGATATGCTTAAAAACCTGTTTGTTTGTTAGAATCTTAGCCCATTATTATTGTCTAAGACTGACATTTGACGAATTGCTTTGTTCTTTTTTTTTGTGGATTAAAAAGCGTCTTCTAAATAGGGTAGCCTAAATGCATTTTGATTTGTTAGCTAATTATTATTTACGTTTATTACTATGAATGAGTTCACCGAAGACAGTAATATATTTAACATAAAATAATTTTAAACTTATAAACAAACCTTTTGCAGTTTTTGAACTGTGTGTTATTATTAGCCTATTTTATTTTTATTTTTTCGCTTATTATAGTAGGCTACCTCTAAAATTTTACTTTAAAGATAAAAGAATCCTAAATGTATTTTTTTTTTTTAAATACAAGAAATTATCCATTTTAAAAAAGGATTTTAAAAACAATGCAATGCATCCCGCATCTAAACAGGAGGCCTGGTTGAATCATGCGGCACACTCTGGGGGACGAGCCACAAATCCGAGTCCGGATTGCGAAAGCGTGGGCACGGTTTATGAATTTTTGGGCACAGATTGCAAAAACTGAGGGCACGGTTTAAAAATCTAAGAGCACGGATTAGGAACTCGTGGGTACAGTTTATTAATCCGTTGTGATAAAGTGCAGTTATGTTTCTAACGTTAGTGTTTTGGAGCAATTGAATGCCTTCAAACAAAAACTACCAAGGAATCGTCAAGAAAAGTAAAGGCCAGTTTTAAAGTTTCACAAAAAATGAACCATGTTCAATTTGTAGCCTATAGCCTACATTGTTCTTGAATTGTTCGAAGAAAAAACGACATACTAGAAACGCCAGCCATCTCAGGAGCTGCTTTGATTAGGTACGCTCATAGCGTTTAAAAAAACGCGGTGCTCCCATTGAAAACAATTGAAAACATATACGCCAGGCGTGTGGAAAAACACAATGTGAAAATACACGGCCTTTCAAGTGGGGGAGGGTGCATATTTGCATTTGAATGTTGTGTTACATTCTAAAACATTTAACGTGTGACGCACACACACAACTGCACATGCACACACACACACACAGGGCTTACATTCTGTTTGACTGTGTTATTGTTGCAAACATGCTGCTCTAAACTCTAATATACTAGTGTTTTTTTGTCGGTGTCAGCAGCAAAGATAAAGTTGATGATGCTGACTCGCCTTCACAGTGAACGCGCATAGGCCTAAACGCATAGGCTACTTCAAATTAGCCTACTTACGCAGAGAGTTGCCAATTTATTTTCGTTTTTAAATGTTTTGTTTTAAAGTAGACATTTAAAGCTTTCTAGTTCTCGCAGGCAAGAATCGCGGTGTTTCGGTTATGAGACACGCTCCAGTTCACACACGCGCCTCTGTGTCCTGATTATAGCCTATTGTCTGATATTTACTTATAATGTGTTAATCCAGTCAATTTGTTGATGAAACATTAATTAAAATGAAGATAGAATTTATCTGAAACGAAATTTACAAGCTTTCTACAAAACAAAACTTAATTGGTGGTCAAACTCATGTCTGACCCACAAATATTTTCCGATATATTGGGTAGCTTTAGATCCTATCTTACTCATCTCATGCGGTTCACTTTTCATATAGCCTACTCAACATAGACGAAATAATAAAAATAAGTAACATAATATTATTAAACATAAATGCGTTTATTTAGCGTTTTGAAAAAAAAAAGAAAAAAAAAACTTTTAATTTATCATTAACAATATTGTTGTTTGACTTAATAATCATTGTTCAACATGTTCAGACTGAACCAATAAAACATTTAATTTGAATATTCACAAAATGTGTGGGTCTAGGTAAAATATGTAGTTTTCCTAAAAACTATTGAAATGGATTTATAGTGTTTTGGAATACAAGCAAAAAAAACAACTAAATGGTGTAGGCTACTGTAACAGTTTTAGAACTAGACAAATCTTTCTGCATACCTAAATATAAAGTTTAACTACAATTATCCATGTTGAATCGGGCTTCGAACCCATGTCATAATCATGTTCTACCCGTAAGTTCTACCACTCGGCCATGTGTTCACTCACGGGAAAATGCCCAATGTTTCTCCAGTGAGTATTCGCTCAAATGAGCAGGAAAAAGTTTTGTCGTTAACCTATTGTGAGTGTAAGCCGACTTTACACGAAAACGTACACCTTTTAAAGTTTAAAAGATGATTTTATTTTAGCTGTTATGAGAAAAATAAATTCAAACCGCCGCGTTTGTCGAACACAATTAATGCCAGAATAAAACCTGATTTTAGAATATAGGGCTACACTGGGCGTGGTGTGTCAAAAAATACTCAATTATAAACTTCAATATTTCGTTCAAAACCACCTCAAAACAATTCGTGACATTTTAAATAGTCGTGAATCAATGTATTAAGGCCACTGAAACTGAAACTGACATCTCTCAATACAGGAGCAGAAGCGCTGGTTCTGATTTTATTATTTGTTGTTTAAACATGCGTGTTGCATATTTAAAAATAAATATATATATATATGCTATATATTGGTCTAGGCTAATTATAGCATTGATTACTGTGGAGGGGGGATATTTTTTTAATTCTACATGATGGAACCCCATTAAGTTTTATTTTCTATATTTTTTGCATAACTGCTTTTGAAGATGTATATTCAGTCAATCTGTTGGAAGAGATTTGTTCCTTAGTGTAAAATAGAAATGCATGGTTATTTCATTTTATAAATATAAGCAAAAAAAAACAAAAAACTAAATGGAGTTTTAGAACAAATCTTTCTGCATTAATAGCCTAAATATAAAATACAACTACTGTAAGTTTGATCAAGCTTCAAACCCATGTGTTTGGAATGGTAGAACCGTAGGCCTATGTTCTACCATTCAGCCATATGTTCGCTCTCATGAGAAAGAAAAAGGTTTGTTGTTATGCCTATTGTGAATGTAGGCCTGGGCTACTTTAGGCTACATGAAAAAGGAGACCTCTTACAGTTTTAAAATATGATTTTATTATAGCTGTGATGAGAAAAATAAATTCAAGTGAGCACCGCCGCGTTTGTCGAAGAATATTAAGGCCACTGAAACTGAAACGCGCGCTGCATGTTATGTCTCAATACAGGCGCAGAAGCGCTGGTTCAGATTTTATTAGGCTATTTGTTGTTTAAACGTGCGTGTTGCATATTTAATATATATATATATGTATATGTAGGCTATATGTATATATACACATATTTGATATTGTCTTAGAGGGGGAAATACCCACCGGCAATTCGCAACTTGCTTAGCTTGGTTATGTTTTTTTTTTTTTTTTTTTTTTTTCTTTTTTTTTTTAAATCTACATGGAATTTTTTTTTTTTTTTTACATAACTGCTTTTGAAGATGTAAATTCAGTCAATCTATTGGAAGAGATTTGTTCCTTAAATGTAAAATAGAAATGCAAGGTAATTTTATGTTTACGCGGGATTTGAAACAGTGTCATCAAAATAAGTGTACCAAAGTTCTACCACTCGACCACGACTTTTCTCACTGACAAAAGCCCAGATGTTCGGTTGTTCAGCAGTCAGTGTGCGCGGTGCGCACGCGAGAGAAGCGCTCTTCAGTCTTTGCATTCCTCAATAGCGTCATTGGGCAGCACTTTAATTATTTTCGCTGACTGCGAGATAGGCCTATTTTAACTTTTGATTAATAAAATGTTCTCCTATAGCCTAAAAGTTTATATTCTAGTTAAAGCTATATTCCATTTAAAATGTAGGCTACATACGTTTTGCTTTCGCTTAATGTCCCTTTGCGCCACCTGGTGGTCATTTCTCCACCGACTTTGAAATACTGCTGGTTTATTTTTGCCGCGGTAGATTTACCGCGGCACTTGCCGCGGCGGTAAACGACATTCTGGTTGTCCACCTACTGTATATATAATCAAAGGTTTTACTTACTGCTTCTTACACAGGGATTTAGCATTTTTCATTATATGGCTTAAACAGCGGTGGACAATAGGAAGACTGAAGTCTTCAGTGGTGCCTTTACCAGTCAATATTTGAAAATAACTCTGGAGCAAGGCATTGAGGTTGGTTTGGCAGAAGACGAGTGAGATTGATTGCATGAGGACCATGGATCCATCACATATGATCATGAGTGGACTGATGTTTTTGTGTCCATATTGCTTGGCATGATCTGTCTGGAAAGCACTGAGAATACATTACAGATGAGGTGGTGTGGTCACAGGTCACATACACTGTTAGACTTTACCAGGTTTTTTACAGTAAAATACTGGCAACAGGCCAAATTCTGACACTATCATACCATTTTCCATTAAAACAGTTATATACTGTAGAAAACAAAACTAGCCTACAGGAATATACTGTGAATTAACAGCTCTCAAAGTCAACACTCAGAGACTGTGTTCTTAATCACACCCTATACCCTCATTCACTATTCCCTACATTAGTTCACCAATATAGTCCACTTGAATGAAAAGAAGTGAGTGAATTGAGACACTGATGAACACCTGATAAGCAGAATCACTGAAGGACAGAGAAACAAGAACTGAAAAAGAGAAACACAAGATCTACAACTGACTTCCAGACACACTGAGTGTGAAAACAGTTTACAAACCAGTTTAACATTATTTATTTCATACATGTACAAAAGTTCTTGTTGAGAATTAACAGAGATTTAATTAATAATAAAGTTTTTTTTGTCACCATAATGGAGATCAGTATTTGCTTTAGTAGGTCTCTTATCCCTGCACTTGTTACATGCATCTCTCTCTAACTGCTGTAAAAGTGAGTTGTAAAACACATTTGTCGTAGCTAGAAAAAGTCGAGACGAAATTGTTCTGGTGTTACTGGCTTATGCGATAATATCACAATTGTTCTGGATATGTCTGATTCTCAGATATTTCCTGTTTATACTCTGTGAATATATATCGGTATTTAATATGAAACTTACATTAAATTATGATTATAAAATAAATTTGTGAATGTACAACATGAAGTCAATATGTTGGTTAATCATGTAGGCGGCGAGCTACATAGGCCTACCGTGCACCCCCCCCCCCCCCCACCTCCCAACAAAACCATACTTTTTTGAAAGGTCTGGATGTGTAGAATATTAATCTGAATGTTAACATTGAAAATTTTGGGTTGCACTACCTGTTTTAGGCCTGTGAATAGGGAAACCCTAAAAACGTTTTTAAGCGATTTTAGCATTTCGAGATTGGCCTAGTCAATCAGAACAGCTTTTAAGGGACCCAATACACACTCAAACTTAACATATGATGACTTAGGTCAAATATCTACCATGCTGCTTATTGGTAGGTGTCTAAAATTAACATAGTTAAGGCTTTATGTTGACATAATGAGCCCATTTCATGCATAGGCCACGACCATTCGCCTATCATGCACCCCAACCCCCTCCCCTGACAAAATCATGCTTTTCTGAAAGGTCTGGATGTGTAGAATATTAATATGAATGTTAACATTGACATTTTTGGGATACACTACCTGTTTTAGCCCTGAATAGGGAAACTCTAAAAAACGATTTTAAGCTATTTTAACATGTCGAGATTGCCTAGTCAATCAGAACAGCTTTTAGGTTACTCAATACTCTTACTATACTACATTGATAGTTACTTTAAATAGTTGTTTTTAATTATTTTTTATTTAATATAGTTAAGGCCTTGTATGGATATAATCGATCAAGGTCCATTTCCATAGTATCACTTAACATGCTAACATTCCAACCCTCATTACCCTTTCCATCAAAGGGGTGTGGCTCACAAATCATTTCATTGACAAATCAGAAACCTGTCTGGGTTGTTCATCCAATGACAAAATAAGATATTTGTTGAATTTTCATTAATAGTTTCCTCTGTGTCAGACAGGTATATAAAGATTGTCCTGAAAGACTGTTCTTACTCACACAGACAGATCCTCCAAGTCTGCATCCTCTGCCTATACAGCTAGAAATTTGTTTCACTGAATTGCTCGATGTTTGATATTTTAGTTTACAATTTAATATAATTGACCCATCTTACTACACTACATTGATGCTTACTTTTACTTTTAGCATCAACTACATTGATGCTTACGTTTTTAATTATTTTAAATGACATTTGATAGATTAATAGATATATAGCCTACTTTATTCATACCAAATGGAAATTTTAGACGTCCAGTAGCTTATTCACACACACACACACACACACACACACACACACACACACACACACACACACACACACACACACACACACACACCCACACACACATATCTCATAAACATAGATAATCTAGTCGGTTATGTAGTTGGTTTTTTCAACATACACTCTAAAAAAAATGGTGCTAAATAGCACTAAAAGTGGTTCATTGGCTTGTAATCATAGGGGAACCACTTTAAGTGCCATATAGCACTTTTCTTTGTCATATGGTGCTATGTAGAACCATAAGAGGTGCCATAGAGCATTTTAACCAACCCAGAGAACCACTGAAGAACCGCTGAAGAACCAAACTGGGCTTAGTGGTGCTATATAGCAGCATGACCACTGCAAAGAACCCCTGAAGAACCTTTTTCTTTAGCTGAACTTCTCAGTTATGTCTGAGTCAAGACATGAGTCAGTGGGCCAGGACTGCAGGTCCTTCAAGGCATAGGGGATGTCATGGGACAAAACCAAAGTCCAGATGCATTGTGCATGTCCCTGGTCTTGTATATGGACCACTCGTGCAATTATGGGCAAAAGCAGATTCTGATGCAAGATTAGCCAGAATCAAAGAAATAAGAGACGTGAGATTAGCTGAACCACTGGAATCTACTCACAGAATGACTGTAACCTGTGAACTTATACCAGACACCATTACAGAAGGTAAATACCACGAGTCCAATATACACTAGGGTGACCAACTGTCCTGTTTTCCCAGGACATGTGCTGTTTTAACTATATTAAATAAAAAATAATTAAAAACAACTATTTAAAGTAACTATCAATGTAGTATAGTAAGAGTATTGAGTAACCTAAAAGCTGTTCTGATTGACTAGGCAATCTCGACATGTTAAAATAGCTTAAAATCGTTTTTTAGAGTTTCCCTATTCAGGGCTAAAACAGGTAGTGTATCCCAAAAATGTCAATGTTAACATTCATATTCTACACATCCAGACCTTTCAGAAAAGCATGATTTTGTCAGGGGAGGGGGTTGGGGTGTATGATAGGCGAATGGTCGTGGCCTATGCATTAAATGGGCTCATTATGTCAACATAAAGCCTTAACTATGTTAATTTTAGACACCTACCAATAAGCAGCATGGTAGATATTTGACCTAAGTCATCATATGTTAAGTTTGAGTGTGTATTGGGTCCCTTAAAAGCTGTTCTGATTGACTTGGCCAATCTAAGAAATTATCGAATCGAAACGAAATTAATTTATAGAAATAAAACGCAGTGGTAAGTACAGAGCAGTTAAAGTAGGTGCGTTTCCATCACCCTTCAAAATGAAATTGCCAATTGAAAATAAACACATTAACTCCGTGTCCGCAAATAATAATAATAATCATCATTATTGTAACATTTTATTAGGCTGCATATTATGTAGAAAACGCCTTTATCCAAAAAAGGAACAAAGCACAAATAAACCCAATATTTTTGACGCATATCCAGTGTGTGTGAAGCGCGCATTGATGGCTGCGAGACGCCCATGTGAACACTTGCAGTTCTTTCAGTGGAAACAAACAACTTAAAATACTCTTTCATTTCTGGTCATACAGAAAATAATAATGCATTATTCGCAAATAATAAACTGAAACAGCCACCGCATTCGGATTTGTTCGTTTTAAATTGGACAAAGCTATAGTCTACAGGCTAAACCTTTAAATGTCCAATTTAAAACGAACAAATTCTAATCGAAGGCCAATATCTTCTGACTATGTAATTGTAGCTAATTAATTTCTCTCTAAATGTGCATCCGGAGATGGAGAATTGTTTTTAGCCGAAAATGATTTAGAAAACAATAGTTTATTAATAAATAATTAATGCCTCGTTATTTTATATTATTTTATTATCAGACACATTTATTATAGCCTATATAAATCACTTATAAATCCCATTTCTGCAGGCTGTGGTTACGGCTCTTCTCATTCAGCATTGCGGGGGAAAATATCATATCCAGGTTCTAATTTGGCCTCAGAAAACCAGTAAAATCTTTTTTTTCATATTAATTTGTCAAATATTTTAAATGTTTAAGGGGCAAATTCGTCGATATGTAGCCTATATATATATCCTATATATTTTTGCGCAGCATTTGGTGTATAAGCCTACAGTTCAAATGAACATTTTGGTGTTCAACTTTGCTATTTACAAAATATAACAACCGTTCATTTTTCATTTTGCAATTAGGCCAACGGATTAAATAAGGGGAAACGAATGAACACAAAAGTAGATCGTTTGGACATAATACGAGGCAGAGTTCTTTTTTAAAATTCATAAAAGATACAAGGAATAGCCTAGCCTACTAGACAAAACCTCAAAGAAATGCCACAATCAAGACCGCGGAGCAGAAATGAGGGACAAACACACAGAAACTCTGTGACTGTCCCTGCCATTAATGCTTGGATGACACACCACGTCTCCTCACACAAATAATAATAATAATAATGTCTAGTGCGGTGGCTGTGATATACCAACGTCCGTTGCCATCATTTTTGGAATGGCTTATCGCGAAAGGTAAAAAAAAATGTTTTAGTCGCATAACACCGTTAATAGAAATGCTGTCATTTCGCAATATTTTTGCGTAAAAACGCAAACGTTTTTTAAAAAAAAAACGCAAACGTTTTGTGCAAATATGTATTGACGCCACTTAACCGAGCAAAAAGGTTTCACTCGGTTATGGAATTTTAAACGGTTAACCGGTTAACCATGGACACCCCTAATTATAATATTCATCTCAACAACGGTAACATTCAAGAGTTTCATGCAGCAGTGCATGCTGGGTTCCAGGATTTTATAAAACTCCCAGCATGCACTGCTGCATGAATAAAAAAAAAATTGCCACCATTATTGAGATTAATGTGTTAAATTTTGATATCTTGGTTTTTCTACAAGACTGTAGTGCGGTTTTGGTTTATGTATGATATGTTAAAAAAAAATTAGTCATAATTTATTGCTGTTGTTTCACATTGGTGGTAATGTAACACTTTTGGTTGAGGATTAAACTCTGAATGAGTAAGAATGAATTCTTTAGTTAAAGAACAGACATTGTGTTGATTGTCATATTTTCACAAATCAAATCATTACTAAACTGTGTGTCTGCACAAGTGAGACTTGTTAAAACACAGCTCACAGCGTCAAAAGAAAATCTCATGTTACAGCATCAGCAGACCAACTAAGGCAAACACTGATCTCTATAATGGTAACTTCAAACCAAACATTTTTAATTAAACATCTCAACATCATCTTCTATAGATGTATGACAGAAATAAAGCCATACTGGTTAATAATAAGTGTAATAATGTGTAATGGCTGAAGTCAGGTGTAGTTCTTGTGTTTCTCTATTTTCTGTTCTTGATGTTCCTCTTTCCTTAAGTGATTCTGCTTGTTAACAGCAGGTGTTCATGCTCAACAATCACTTACATATTCCCTTAATTTTCTCACTGCAACACTGCATCAATGTTGCTTTTTACTCTTTGTAGTGTGGATTTTCCTGTGGGGTAGAAAGGGTTAACAGTGTAAAATAAAAAGACACTCCCACAAAATGTATTTTAACAGTAATAAACTGTAAGTTATAAAACAGGTTCATACTGGCAACACTGTTGCCAGTAGTTTACTGTAAAATCTTGTTTTTTGGGTCACCGTTGTGCTGAAGAGTAGAGCCTGAGCTTCAGTCCAGGAGAAGATCTACAAACATTGATGATACGCTGCATGTTGCTTTATATAAAAGGCACTGTCTGTGTTAGTCGCAGAATCCGGTGGAAATCTCTTTATTTACAGAAGTTAATTTTTGTTGTTTCTAATTAAATAAGTTCACAAGCTCACCTTGCTTACATTATTAATGCATTATACATTTAGTTGATTCTTTTTAGTCGGTTTCTGCAAGTGAAGTTAGTTAACTCGAGTTTTAGTCCATTTTTACAGTAAATAACTGGCAACACTGTTGCCAGTTATTTACTGTAAAAATGCACTAAAACTAATAAGTTGTATTTTTTTAGTTAACTCGAGTTTTAGTGCATTTCTACAGTAAATAACTGGCAACAGTGTTGCCAGTATTTTACTGTAAAAAAACCTGGTAAGGTCTAACAGTGTGCGTAGATACTGGAAAAGGAGAGGAACCTTTATTTGGGTTTCGGACCACCAGCTCGTAGACATAAAAAGGACCTGTGCTGTGTTTGCTTTTTTTCACAATGCTTCCTGTTGCATCAAGATAGACTATGTCTTCTTTACATCTTTGGTGGAATATCTTGATGCTTTTCTTAGACCAAAGCATCACACCCTTAGGATGGAGGATCACTTTTTGGATAACCTCATCTGGCTCATCTCTTTTTTCGTCCACCATCATCTGGAGACTAAGTGTTTCATTTTTATGTTTCCTGTCTTTGATTCTTTGTCTCCAGGAAATGGATTTCAGAACACCTGGTGATGGTGCCTCATCTCGACAGCCAGACTCTACCACATATTCTCTAAGGTTTTCCATTTTTTTAAGATAGAGTGCCCTTGGTAGTGTAGTTTGTAATTGCTGATGTATTTCCTTTTGTTCATCAGCTCTTACCGGTCGCCTTTGCAGCACTGTCTTACTGTGAACTACCATGTCACCACTGAACAACACCTGTGCTTTAAGTGTCTTCTCACTGTGCACAACAACTTCGACTTCTACAGGGCAGTCAGTGAACAGGCAATAGCCAGAGCATTTAAAAGCAGGTGTAGTCCTGGTTGATCCTAGAATTTTAACCCTGTGGCCTCTAAAAGCAAAACTGCAATGTGGATGGATTGTGCGAATGCCTAAAGAGATAATGTTGGTCCACTGCAATCCCTTGAAGTGATCCTTTTTTTGTTTTTTCTTAGTTTTTTCCAGGCAGTTTGAGGAATAAAAAAAGAAGGTGCAGGAACACTCTCCGCAAAGAATTCTTCTTCTTTCATGATTTCATCATCAGTTTCACTCCAACTGTCACTGTCTTCAACCTTGGGATATTTGTTTTGGATCTACAAGAGAATAAACAGTGATAATAGAAAGCCATATCATTTAAAATCGTTTAATTTGTGTTTCAACATCTATGTAAGTTTTCTAGTAGTAAATGTGTATAAGTTTAAATGTAAATAAAATAATCTCATCACTTACATCTTCCTCCAGCTGACCTTCCTGTGCAGTGTCCACTGTTAAATCTTCATACTCTTGTATTAAGTCCTTCTCCCTCTTATGGTCTTTTTCATCTTCCTTTTGAAATGTAGTCATCTCTTGTGTAACTTCTTCCTCCTTTGCGCCTACTATCTTTTGTTCATCTTCCTCTCCATCTTCCTCTTTTAGCGCTGTCTTCACCTCATTTTATTCCTCTATCTTTACATCCACCGGCCCAAGCTCTTTATTTTTTCCAGATTAATTCTTTCCCTCTTCTGCTTTTAAATCTTCTTCATCTTGAATGATGTCTTCTTTTTCGTCTTTCTTTTGAAAATCATTCATGTCTTCTTCCGCTTGTGCAGGTGCATCTTCCTTTACATTTTTGGCCATCTTAACAATTTTCACATTTTCATTTTTGTATGCCCTTTTTAGTTGATATCTATTTGTGGATGTATTTGATACACCCAAATATTTGCAGAGTTCTGTCCAGAACTTGTGGTCATGCAGAAGACATTCCCCTGTTTTTTGCTCAGATAATGACTCCTGAAGCTCCTGCACTCTAAAAAGAGATGTGTTAAAAAAACAACACACATCATGTCTTGATGGTATTTTGACACAAGTTGTGTAGTTTTAACACACAATGTGTGTTAAAATGTAACTGGATAGAATTTTAATGGGTGGAGGGAAGTTTGTGTTTATGAACCTAATTAGAGGTAGTATATTTTATATGGTATCCCATAACAAGCTCTAAAATAAATGAAACAATACATTACAATAAATAAATAAAATCTTAATTCATAAAAAAACTTCAGATTAATGAGTGTTTTTGGCAGCCAATCACATCATGCCTCGGTTTCAATGTTTTTTTCAAATGCTGATTTCACTTGTTATTAATAACTAATTTATTATAACAAACAATTTATTTCTGTCAGACGTCTACAGAAACACTTATTGAGAATTACCAGGTTTTGTGTTGACGATTCATTGAATGTTTGTTTTGATGTCACCAGAATCGTGATTAGTAGCAGCTTTATTTGGGGTCTTGACCCTTCAACCTTAACATTTGTTTCTCTGTTGGCTGTTTCTTCTGTGTATTTATATTGCACATCTGAAACAGTTGAAATTATCTTGAGGAAAAAGATCATTAAATGATCATTTTTCAACATGATGTTTTTTAACATAGCAAGAGAAGTTTAAAGTTTAAGAGATAACTTATATTTGATCACTTATATTTGATTACAGATACTCAGTGTTTACATGATATTATGGTGTATGCTACCTTATGCTATAATTCTTTAAAAAATATGTTTAGAGACAGTTTAAAGCTGCAGCAGAAACTAGTCAAAAACAGACATCAAGAATCAGCATATGACTCTCAACAATGGTGGCAAAGCTTCATGTCTCTAGTATAAAGCTCATCTATAAGTCCCAGCATGCATTGCGGCATGGAACTTTTCGTTTGTCACCATTATTGAGATCCATACGCTGATTCTTGATATCTGTGTTTGACTGGTTTCTGCTGTAGTTTTAAACTTTTTTTGTTATTCTGCACTTTTGGATAGCTGGATGTAGTTTCACAAAATCTTTAGAACTAACAATAAATCATTAAAATAAAGCACACCATCCATATACTCAAAAACTTGATCATAACTTGCTGATTATGACATCTTTAAGAACCTTCTGATCATATTTTCTGTCACCATAACAGATGTATTTTATTAAAATACAGTTACAGCAGGCAGAGAAACACTAAAACAAGAGTAAAGGGTCAAGAGCCCAAATAAAGGAGCCATTAATCACGATTCTGGTGACTTGAAATAAACCTGAAATGAAACATCAAACCTCTGTTAATTCTCAATAAGAGCTTGTCTATGTAGATTAATGATGTTTAAAACATCCAAATGTTCAAACAAACTCTATTAAACACCACTGGACTACATAAACACAAGTTACCAATACGTGTCAGTGTTCATCCAAACACTTTTGTAAGCACACGGGAAGTAACTCTGGCAAATACTCTCCGACTACAGTCACATGTGACGCATATCTGACACAAGTTGTGTTACTATAACACATTAGTGTGTAAAAGGTTTCAACAACACACTGCTGCTGTCTAACACATTAGTTGTGTTAAACGTAACACAAAATGTGTAATCCTTATAAACACAGAGATGTGTAAAGAAACGACACAGGTTGTGTGTTAAATTTGACACAACATGTGTTGTCCTTGAGCAAACACACTACATGTGTTAAAATCTACAAAACAGGTTAAAATCTACACAACATGTGTTAAAATCTACACAAAATGTGTTGTCCCTGAGCACACACACTACATGTGTTAAAATCTACACAGCATGTGTTAAAATCTACACAAAATGTGTTGTCCCTAAGCACACACACACTCTTAAAATGGATGTGTTAAAAACAACACAACCTGTGTTATATCTTAACACACCTGTGTGTCTAGTTAAGGACAACACATTTTGTGTTACTTTTAACTCAACCAGTGTGTTATTGTTCTTAACACAGGGAGTGTGATTTCACTAAGTTTGCACTTTGAATTAGATTAAAATGTAGCAACTGACAAAATATTGTGTGTAAATAAGTTTTATTTGCACTCTTATAAAATGATTTTGTAAATAACACAACCTGTAAAAAGAGATGTTAAAAATGACACATGCTGTGTAGATTTTAACACATATAGTGCACTCTAAAAAGAGATGTGTTAAAAAACAACACACATCATGTGTTGATGGTATTTTGACACAAGTTGTGTAGGTTTTAACACACAATGTGTGTTAAAATGTAACTGGATAGAATTTTAATGGGTGGAGGGAAGTTTGTGTTTAAGAACCTAATTAGAGGTAGTATATTTTATATGGTATCCCATAACAAGCTCTAAAATAAATGAAACAATACATTACAATAAATAAATAAACTCTTAATTCATAAAAATACTTCAGATTAATGAGTGTTTTTGGCAGCCAATCACATCATGCCTCGGTTTCAATTTTTTTTTTCAAATGCTGATTTCACTTGTTATTAATAACTAATTTATTATAACAAACAATTTATTTCTGTCAGACGTCTACAGAAACACTTATTGAAAATTACCAGGTTTTGTGTTGACGATTCATTGAATGTTTGCTTTGATGTCACCAGAATCGTGATTAGTGGCAGCTTTATTTGGGCTCTTGACCCTTCACCCTTTACCATTCGTTTCTCTGTTTGCTGTTTCTGTGTATTTATATTGCACATCTGAAACAGTTGAAATTATTTTGAGGAAAAAGATCATTAAATGATCATTTTTGAGCATGATGTTTCTTAACATAGCAAGAGAAGTTTGATGTTTAAGAGATAACTTATATTTGATTACAGATACTCAGTGTTTACATGGTATTATAATGTACGCTACCTTATGTTATAATTCTTTAAAAAATATGTTTAGAGAAAGTTTAAAGCTGCAGCAGAAACTAGTCAAAAACAGACATCAAGAATCAGCATATGACTCTCAACAATGGTGGCAAAGCTTCATGTCTCTAGTATAAAGCTCATCCATAAGTCCCAGCATGCATTGCGGCATGAAATTTTTCGTTTGTCACCATTATTGAGATCCATACGCTGATTCTTGATATCTGTATTTGACTGGTTTCTGCTGTAGCTTTAAACTTTTTTTGTCATTCTGCACTTTTTGATTGCTGGATGTAGTTTCACACAACTTTCAGAACTAACAATAAATCATTAAAATAAAGCACACCATCCATATACTCAAAAACTTGATCATAACTTGCTGATTATGACATCATCAAGAACCATCTGATCATATTTTCAAACACCATAACAGATGTATTTTATTAAAATACAGTTACAGCAGCCAGAGAAACATTAAAACAAAGAGTAAAGGGTCAAGAGCCCAAATAAAGGAGCCATTAATCACGATTATGGTGACTTGAAATAAAACTGAAATGAAACATCAAACCAGTGTTGTATAAAGTAGAAGTAGAAGTAGAAAAAAAGTAGAAGTCCTGCCATGTGTTTATTCCAGCCATGAACTGATTGACAGTTGATTAGGGCTGATTTCTGTCTCCTGGCTGAAAAACTGCTAATAAGCAAATCCAGGTGATTGGAACAAAATACTGAGGCGGACTTTTACTTTCTGAACCTGGACTTTACTCTTCTGAAGAGAATAGAAAAGGAGATGACACAGTCTTAAATGAAATCACCTGAAGATCTCAGCAGAGGAGGATTAAACAACTCCACAAACAGCATTACCAGCTTCACTTATTACTAACCAGACTGACTTTATTTCTGTCAGACTTCTACAGAAGATTTCATTGAGAATTAACAGAGGTTTACTCTGTGTTTCATTTGAAGTCACCATACCATCAGAATCTCTGAAGGAGAAAATCGTAATTGGTTACCATTATAGAGATCAGTGTAGAGATCAGAGATCAGTCTTTAGTTGGGCTCTTGAACCTTACTTTAACTTTAGGTTTTGTTTGACTGTTGTATCTGAGTTAAAACAGTCAGATGAACAAAGAAAAAAACATACAAACTAATAGTTTTGGTTATATTGTGACGATCGTCGTTTGAATTTATTATTTGTGATTTATTTTGTTGGTTACAGCATAACTGAGATTCTGCATAAATATCCAGAATTTATAATGTAAAGGATTTCTTAAAAGTTGTTAAAAAAAATATATATATATTTAGTAAAGGCACGCACAGACCTCAAGATTCAGTCAATGCTTCTCAACAACGGTGACGAGCAGAATATTCAAGTAGGAAAAGTAATTTACATAGACAATTCAGATAATAATTTATTCATACCGCAATGCATGATGGGAGCCATTAATGAGTTGTGATTGGTGGCAGCAAGGATTATGTGGTCACCACGGTTGAGATTCACAGGCTGATTATTGATGTCTGTGTTTCTAAATAATTGCATTTGAAAGTGATTTGATCAGAATAATTTATATTAAATATTTTGGAATATTAGAAAAATATTGATAATCATATGCTTTATAACCACTAAAATGTTGCTATCAAGTTAAACCAAATTATATGAAAAGTTTCATTTTACAGATCACAGCATGATAATGCCAAAACAACCTACACTACCATATCACAGCTGTCTTTGTTCATTTGACTGTTATAAATCAATAACAGCAATCAAACAAAGTTTAAAGTGAAAGCAAAAGTGTCAAGAGCCCAACTAAAGCAAACACTGATCTCCATAACGGTGTCTTACAATTTGTGATTTTCTCCTTCAGTGATTCTGCTCGTGATCATCAGGTGTCTTCAATAATGCTCAATCATCACTAAATTAATCACTTAACTATCTCATTAACTTTAACACTCTTGAGTGTTAATTAACAGTATTGTCCATCTGAAAGCAGGTGAAGGTGATTTACTTCTAATCAAGGAACCGGCTTCACTGATTAGACGCGCATAACAATATTGTGCTATACATCGCCCAGCCCTAGTCACAGGTTTTGTTTTTTGAAAATAATTTGTCAAAATAATTATTATATTCAAATACCACAGTGAATCAGGCTTTTCCATGATGATTATAAAACCATCACCAGGTAATGTTCATCACCTGATTCCGTTGAACTTTTTTTACTGTAAATGTGTTTGACAAACACACTGTCACAGCAGACAGAAGAGATTAAATATATTATAAGAGTAAAGAGCCTGGCTAATGGAAACACTAATCACTGTTATGGTGACTTCAAATGAAACTGAGTTAAACCTCTGTTAATTCTCAATAAGAACTTCTGTAGACGTCTGACAGAAATAAAGTCAGTCTGGTTAGTAATAAGTGAAGCTGGTAATGCTGTTTGTGGAGTTGTTTAATCCTCCTCTGCTGAGATCTTCAGATTTAATGTCTTCTCTTCAGGTGATTTCATCTGTGTCGTCTCTTTTTTTATTCTCTTCAGAAGAGTAAAGTCCAGGTTCAGAAAGTAAAAGTCTGCCTCAGTATTTTGTTCCAATCACCTGGATTTGCTTATTAGCAGTTTTTCAGTCAGGATACAGAAATCAGCCCTAATCAACTGTCAATCCGTTCATGGCTGAAAGTAAGACATGGCAGAATTTCTACTTTCTACTTCTAGTTTATACAACACTGCATCAAACCTCTGTTAATTCTCAATAAGAGCTTGTCTATGTAGATTAATGGTGTTTAAAACATCCAAATGTTCAAACAAACTCTATTAAACATCACTGGACTTCATAAACACAAGTTACCAATACGTGTCAATGTTCATCCAAACACTTTTGTAAGCACACGGGAATTAACTCTGGCAAATACTCTCCGACTACAGTCACATGTGACGCATATCTGACACAAGTTGTGTTACTATAACACATTAGTGTGTAAAAGGTTTCAACAACACACTGCTGCTGTCTAACACATTAGTTGTGTTAAATGTAACACAAAATGAGTAATCCTTATTAACACAGAGATGTGTAAAGAAACGACACAGGTTGTGTGTTAAATTTGACACAACATGTGTTGTCCCTGAGCACACACACTACATATGTTAAAATCTACAAAACGTGTTAAAATCTACACAACATGTGTTAAAATCTACACAAAATGTGTTGTCCCTGAGCACACACACTACATGTGTTAAAATCTACACAGCATGTGTCATTTTTAACATCTCTTTTTACAGGTTGTGTTATTTACAAAATCATTTTATAAGAGTGCACCAGTGTAAATAAAACTTATTTACACACAATATTTTGTCAGTTGCTACATTTTAATCTAATTCAAAGTGCAAACTTAGTGAAATCACACTCCCTGTGTTAAGAACAATAACACACTGGTTGAGTTAAAAGTAACACAAAATGTGTTGTCCTTAACTAGACACACAGGTGTGTTAAGATATAACACAGGTTGTTTTTAACACATCCATTTTAAGAGTGCAAGATTCCTTTTCTAATGTAGTGTGTTTTTCCTTTCCTATTAAGCTCTATAGTTTGGAGAATTTTTGGAATTTGGTTAATGTTTTTC
Organism: Pimephales promelas; assembly: GCF_988280905.1. NCBI lineage: Eukaryota > Metazoa > Chordata > Actinopteri > Cypriniformes > Leuciscidae > Pimephales > Pimephales promelas. The sequence goes on along the minus strand of NC_142770.1, from coordinate 27,019,404 downwards.
ATGAAAATAGTCGTGTAGCCAATTGGCTAATGACAAACTGTTTGCCAAACACTGTCAATTTTTCAAAATCAGAATTTTTTATAAGAATAGAAAGCATTTCTGCTGCAGCAATAAAGAGCAAAGGAGAAATGGGACAACCTTGTTTGATTCCTTTATCAATTGAAAATCTAGAAGACGTGCCATTGCGGTGATATAACTGAGCTGTGTCCTTATAAATTAATTTGACAAAATTAATACAATTTTCTCCAAATCCAAATAATTCTAGAGTGCGAAACATAAAATTGTGTTGGATAGTGTCAAAAGCTTTAAAAAAATCTAAAAACAAAATAAAACCGCCATCTTCAATCAAATAATTATAATCCAATAAATCAAGCACAAGTCGTATATTATTGTGAATTGAGCGCCCTTTTAAAAAACCTGACTGTGTCTCTGAAATAATCTGAGAGATTTCAGTTTTTAATCTGTTTGCATAAATATGAGTTAAAATTTTATAATCATTATTAAGCAGGGTTATGGGTCTAAGGTTATCTATTAATTTAGGATTTTTCCCAGGTTTGGGGATGAGAGTGATAATCCCTTGTTTCATAGTAGTTGGAAGAATGCGGGATTCAGAAATTTCATACGAAATTTCGTATAAAAAACAAGGTCTTTAATAAATTCCCAAAAAACGTTAATCCATCTGAACCGAGTGATTTGTCTAATGATAAACATTTCATGCAGGGGCGGAGCTAGACTCTCAGTACAGTGGGGGCGGAGCTTCATCATGGGGCCCTCTGCTACCAAGTCATTTTAAAATTAAAACCGTTAAAAAAACGTAAAATATTTGATGAATGCTTTGCATATGTAAGAATGTGTCACTTGTTGAGCCAAGTAAATATATTAAATAAAACACAAAGAAAAGCCAAATTGTTTTACAAGTTTGTATGACGAACAAAGAAAACACACAGCAAAACCCCCAGTGTTAAATTAACATTGAGAGTGTGGATTATATAAACTCTGAGCAGAGTGTTAAATGAACACTGAAGCAGTGTTAAAGTTAATGAGATAATTAAGTGAATAATTGAGTGATGATTGAGCATTATTGAAGACACCTGATGTTAACAAGCAGAATCACTGAATGAGAAAAACAGAATTTTAAGTCACCATTATGGAGATTAGTGTTTGCTTTAGTTGGGCCCTTGACCCTTATTTCTTTAACTTTAGATTTTGTTTGGCTGCTGTACATGAGTTATAACAGCCAGATGAACAAATAGAAAAGGTGATCTGATGGTGATGTGTTTTAACACAATCATTTAACCCGAATCACTGAATTCATATAGAATCTAATTTCTGAGTGAGGTTTACTTTATTAATTATAGCAGCAGTGACCTTGTGCAGCATAATATTCTCAATATCTACACTGTAAAACCGGATAAGTTAATATAACTCAAAAAAATAGTTGAAACTGATTACATCGAAAATTTTAAGTGATATTAACTAAATTTTATAAGTTAAAGTAACATAATTTTTTTAAGTAAATGGTACTAGATAATGTTAACTGATCCAAACTTGATATTACAAGTTAATGTAACATTATTAATCAAGTAATTTTACAAGGAGTTTTTGGGTTCACATAACTTATTTAAAATTAAAGATAACTTGCATTTCTTTGTAAGAATACAATTTATTTTACCTTCATTAAAACATTTTAGTTAAAATTTCTCTGTAACAAATTACTCAATTTATTATTTTTTGTACGTTCCTAGATTTGTCATCAAATAACTAAATTTCCAACTATAACCCATTCTGAAATAAAATAAAACAGATTAACACAGACAATTTAAATGCAATTAACTATTTTATTAAAGTAACCACAAAACACCAACAATAAATTGTTTGTCAAAATACTCAAGGCCCTTCAGAAATGGTCTGAGATAACCATCAACTGGACAATATGGGTATCTCCCAGCTGTAAACACTTCCAGTCAAGTAGAAACAATATTCAAAATTAACACATAGCAGTTACCTTAAAGGGATAGTTCACTTTGAAATTAATTTGATAGGTTTTAGCTATCAGTCTAAATATGATCACAAAAACCGCTCGTTTCGTGTCTTAGGCCTTCAATGTGTACTTACATTTACAAGTCATTAAATCATGTTTAATTTGGACTTCTCTGTGCATGCTCTTTGACGTGGACCCCCTTAGCCTCCAGTGTATGACTGATAGACAACAACTGTTTGACTGAAAAATGTCAAAATTGAAAATGCTGTGGAAACAAAGACACCTACATCTTAGATGCCCTTGAGGTAAGCTAAAACATATCAAAAATTATTTTCAAAGTGAACAATCCCTTTAACAATATTAAGAGTTATATATTATAATATAATATAAAAAAAAAAAATATATATATATATATATATATATATATATATATATATATATAAACAGTCTTTAAGCCATCATCTGAGTGGTATATATAATTTCTAACATGGTAGTCATTTTTTACACAATAAATCAACTGAGAAACTGTTCTGCGAATTACACAATTGGAAAATAGTGTAAAAATCCAATATTGACAATCAAATTTCTCAATGATTTACTGAACTGCATATAATGATCTACTATGTAATGTACTAGGCTATGTATTAGCATACATAAATCAAAGATGATTACTACAGTGTAAACTGCAAAGCACTACGTTGTCTGTCATTGTATAACACATCAAAACAGTGCAAACATGCCAACTTGAAGAGCAACACATTTAAACTGTATGTTGAACAATCATACTTCAAAAAACATAAGTAAGCTGTTTTCCCAAAAAACAGTTTCCCTGTTTTCCCGTGCACTATGGTGCGCGCTAAAAGTGAAAGGAGTGAAATTTTACATGAAATGTCGAATAAAGGAGTACCTTTGTAATCGTTGTTCAAACACTGAGGTTACTCCACTGCAAAAAGCTCATTTTTAAGACTCAATACTCTGGGCCTTAGCTTCCCATGCTCCAGACCCATCAAGACTTTCTGAGTAAAGTCAAATGTGTTGGCCAACTCTTTTGGGTAACTTTGATCCAATGCGTAAGTTAGTCCATCGGCGAATGTGGAAAAATCGATTACCATGTTACCCTCAAGCACAACTGCAATCTTCTCTGGGCAGAAGAACGTGGCATCTGTTGAATTGCCACAAATGGAGAGGAGACCGAGTGGTACATCATCAATTCCTGGCTCATTAGATTGTTCAACCTGAAGACAAGAACAAAGAACTGTTACTCTAAACTTCCAAAGGATGACTGCTAATAAGTTACAAATATGTACATCTATTTCAAACCATTCTATCCCATAGAGTAACTACAATTGACTTTATGCACAGCTGCACTACTTCCTGAACTTAAGCCAGCTCCTTGTTTCCTGTCTGCCATTATTGGGCAAACTTGATTAATTCAGGTGTGTCTGATTATTGTTGCCGTGACTACTGAGGTCAGGCACACCTGAATTAATCAATTTATCCAATAATGGCAGACAGGAAACAAGGAGCTGGCTTAAGTTCAGGAAGTAGTGCAGCTGTGCATAAAGCCAATTCTAAATATAGCTGCGAGCAGCGATGGCGGGCCCAAGCCGGTGGCACCGCAACCCCGGTTCCTTTAGTTACCTAAAGGCACCCGGGTAGCGGTGCCGAAGGCTTTGGCCCTTTTATGATTAAATGTTAAAACGGCTTGCCATACTCTGTCATTTCGACTAGTCACAATTATGTTACAGATGTCTTAAATGATAATACAAACTATCCAAAATGTAATTACGAATAGACAGAAAGACGTTGTTGATATCTACAATGTTAATTCCGGACAGGCAAACTTAGCTTTTAAATGTTAAAAGGGCTTGCCATACAGGGACGTAGGCTCAGAGAGAGGCTCACCATATTCAAACCAAAATATCTGACTTCCTCTTGGTCCGAGCTAATGACTATGTATTAGAAAGTTGTCCGGCTTGAGGAGTACAATGTATATACCGATTTTTGTAACTGTAGATAAAACTAACAACCCCACTTTTGTCAAAAGGTGGCGCTATTTAGTCCTTGCACATTGCCCGTTTCTGAAACTTTGCACGTCTACTGGCTAATAAATGTGATGTATCTGTTGAGTTTCAAGCAATTTCAATTTCAATTTGACTGTTGAAAAGAAGTGCGCCGATTAGATACTCAGGATCGGTATCGGCTCTGACACTGCCATCTTTGACGAGGCTGATTCAAATTCTATATTGTGCATATACTATTCTGTTAGGCACAAAGGCACAAAAACTTTCTAAAGTACCATAAAGTTTTTGTGTACTGTATTATTAGTGTTCTGAAGCTATTATGTGATATAGAAATTAATATTTAAGTCATTAAATTCAAGAACACAAACTTTTCCCTCTCTGCGCCTGTCAGTCATTCTCCATTCAGCATTCAAACAGCACGTCACATTCGGTTACAGTCAATGATGAAACGATCTTCAATGATTCAATGTTAATCCTATTATACTGGATCTTTAAGATAAAGGTCTAAAGGTCTATATTTTCGAATGAAGAAACTTTTTCTTGCTGGACTTTATTGCTGTAACTTAATCGTGTTACTTTCTACCGGGTGTCGGACGCTGTCGGTTAGATCACAACACTAGAGTCAGAGCACTATAATTGTTCTTCACGCACACAGTAACTGAAATTTAAAACCTTTAAAAGAAAAGGCTCAATAAACTATTGCATAGATAGATAATGTATAATACACTGTTCATAAATATGTATTTCCTTTGTGCTTTGAACTTTTCAATACGGACTCAATGCGCTGTAACTTCATGTGGCTTCAAGCACATCATTCTCCGCTCGGGATGCACATAAGTGCTTTGTGCTGCACCGTATTGGAGCCGTAATATCATAATGCAGTGACGTAATGACAGATTATTAATTGCCTTTCAATTATATGTTGCTTTATAGCAGCCATGGCTATATTTTTTTTTAATGATTTTTGTTATCTTGTTTTTCATGAATGTATTTTTCAAAAATAAGAGCAATGTGTATTATCTATTATTAATATGGTTTATAATAGCATTTTTGTCATAGATTATGACAAAGTAATCATATGATCCACCAGCGAGGAACCAGCAGAACAGAGTGAACATTCTTTCTGTTTAGTTCAATCCTACTTAATAGGAATTTATTTAAAATGCTCGCTCTACTCCACACCATTAATGTCTTGTGCGGACATCCGTATTTTGACTTTCGGTTTTAAGTAAGCGATTTAAAAGCTCCCAAGTCCCAGCGGAGTCACACGTTGATTAACCGGTGGGAATATACACAATAGGCCTACCTGATATTGAACACAAGAGGGCAGTATAGCACTACGTATGACTCAGATTATTATTTTTTTATGAATTTTACAACAATTCTGGCTGTTTTTGAACGTAAACACAATTCTTAAATGAAAAAAAAGGAAAAATTGGGGAAGTTATAATATTTGTATAATTTAATTTAGAAACAAATGATGTATAATTACATTTTTAGAAGATATGAGGCTTTTAGTGTTTACTTTTTTGACATTACTTTAATCTTTTGCCATAGTTGCACATGTCTATTGGCTAATAAATGTGATGTATCTGTTGAGTTTCAAGCAATTTCAAGCAAGCTAAGAGTCCCAAAAGCATCAAAAAATAATGTTAAAGTTTGTTTCGTTGCCACGGCATTTTGAAAGTGACACACTTCCTGCTGCCAGTTGGTGGCGCTATAACTTTGACTCACAATAGTCACATCCATGTGATCGGTCTCTTACAGCGAAAACACTGCTGAAGTTTCATCAAGATCAGTTAATGTATGCTGAAGTTATAACACACATCCTGTTCCATGTTTCTCGCCATAATTTCGTTTCCTCGCCACGGCCAAACCGTTCGAGATATCAAAAATCCCGTGGCACTTTTTCATCCTTAATGTCTTGACTTCACGCTGATCGAGTTTCGTCGAATTTGGTTCAGTGCTCTAGGAGCAATAATTTAAATTACATTGCATGTGTTTTAAACACAACCCTAAATAGCCAACTTCCTGTTGGGCTGGGGTAAAAAGTAAGAGTGTGAAGTATATATGAAACGATGAGATCTATATGTGTACCAAGTTTCATATTATTACATGCAAGTGTGTTTGATTTATGGACCAAATTTTCAGACCAAGTTTATTGACCAAGTTAATCTGATTAATAAACTAATTATATAAAACTATTGTCAATTCACTACAATTAAACTAGTTATATGCCTTTACTTATAAAAAATAAAAATAAAAACTTATTTAAAAAATACCAGGCTTGAGAAATGTATTTTCTTTATGCAGGTCATACACACAGCAGTGAAATGGTTAAGCCCCCTCCCCCTGCACACACACACACACACAGACAGCCAGCCAGCCAGCCAAAGGCTCAGAGTGGCCATATTCAAACAAAAATATCTGAGTTTCTGTGGGTCCTAGCTAATAAGTGTCAATTAGAAAGTTGTCCGGCTCGAGGAGTACAATATACATACCAATTTTTGTAACTCTAGTTAAAACTAACCACCCCACTTTTGTCAAAAGGTGGCGCTACTGAGCCCTCACCACGCCCGTTTCTGCAACTTTGCACATGTCTACTGGCTAATAAATGTGATGTGTCTGTCGAGTTTCATGCAATTTGAAGCATGCTAAGGGTCTCAAAAGCATCCTAAAAGCATCCTAAAAGAAGGGCAAAGTTTGATGCGTCGCCACGGCAACAGTTTCAAAGATATCAAGAATCCATTCACAGGTCTACATCTGCCGTATGTTTACATTATACAGATGAAGTTTGAAGCAAATCGGGTAAAAATAAAAGGGTGATTTCAAAGCATTTTGAAAGTGACACACTTCCTGCTGCCAGTTGGTGGCGCTATAACTTTTACTCACAATAGTCACATCCATGTGATCGTCCTCTTACAGCGAGCACACTGCTGAAGTTTCATCAAGATCAGTTAATGTATGCTGAAGTTATAACACACTTCCTGTTTCACGTTTCTCGCCATGATTTCGTTTCCTCGCCACGGACAAACCGTTCGAGATATCAAAAATCCCCTCGCAAACTTTCATCCTCAATGTCTTGACTTCACGCTGACCGAGTTTCGTCGAATGTGGATCAAAGCTCTAGGAGGAGTATTTCAAATACCATTGCGAGCGTTTTACAAACAAACCTCAATAGCCGACTTCCTGTTGGGCTGGGGTAAAAAGTAAGAGCGCGAGGTATAGATGAAACGATGAGATTAACATGTGTACCGAGTTTAATATTATTACATGCAAGCGTGTTTGAGTTATGGACCGAGTGTTCGGACCCCGTTCCAGGGGGCGCTGACGAGCCCCCCTGCCACGCCCAGGTACCAGCTTCAGCCCGGCTCTGATGGCCGCGGGTTCTGACCCGTGTGCAAAGTTTCAAGAGTTTTCGAGCACGTTAAGGGCCCCAAAAGTGCCCAAAAGGTAGTAAAATAATAATTATTATAATAATAGAGAAGAAAAATAATCGCAAGGAAAACAATAGGGCCTTCGCCCTTTCAGGGCTTGGGCCCTAATTAATATATTAAAAACATGGAACTTGAACCAGGCTGACATCTGAATGGCGATGTGAGATTGTTGGTAATCAAACAGTGCAACACTTACATCCCACGTCTTGAGAAAGTTGGAGTCATCCTCTTGCAGATAGGCGGGGAGAGCACAGAGGATGGCAGCTCGTCATACATGGACGTCCATGTTTTCCTTCAGTGAGAGAATTAGAGACACGAGTATGAGAATCTTCATTTAAAGGGATAGTTCACTTTGAAATTAATTTTTGATATGTTTTAGCTTACCTCAAGGTAATGTCTTGTATAGCCATCTCTGATACATGATGAACACTCTGCATTTTCAAGAACAAAGAAACATTAATTTTTTTCTGCAATTTGTGTTGTGCACTCAATATTCAATCACATTTTAGCATCTCTATGCAATGAATGTGTATTAATAATTGGACATGAACATACCAAAATGAACTGCCAGCTGCTTCACTTTTAGCCTGAAAAAAGAGAGATTGAGAAGTTAGTCAGGTTGTAATATTTGCCTAAAGACAAGTAAAAATGTGAATACACGACGCTAATCAGTTGTGTAAATAGGCATCAGTCACTCTGAAATCTTAAACGTTTAATTGAAATATTTTTTATACTGCAAAATTTGCTTTTTAAAATGTCACATTTTAAGCAAAAACAAATATGCCTCCACTAAATAACACAAGCTGCTTTGGCAATCTATTTAAATACAATTTTATAAATGCCTGTTCTAAAAAAATGTACAACAAAAAGTGCATCAAATTATTGTCAAACCTCTATGAAAACCGCGTGCCAAATAAATTCTCAGTCACAGCCCGCCATTTTGAGGTCATAAAAACATCTTGCCTGAAAACTTTTATGTGCAAATCGAGGCAGATTACCGATGCACATTAACCGATGCAAAAGACAGACTTGATATATCTAAAAAAAATTAACTAAATACACTTGCTTCAACACTTGTAAAATGTCTCATTTTCTCACGAGATATTCTTATTTGCTTTCAAATGCATAAAATACGATGCACATTGACCGAAGCAAAAAGACAGACTTGATATCTAAAAAAACTAACGTTAACCAAATACACTTGCTTCAACACTTGTAAAATGTATCATTTTCAGATTGACCGAAGCAAAAAGACAGACTTGATATCTAAAAAAAACTAACGTTAACCAAATACACTTGCTTCAACACTTGTAAAATGTATCATTTTCACATTGACCGAAGCAAAAGGACAGACTTGATATCTAAAAAAACTAACGTTAACCAAATACACTTGCTTCAACACTTGTAAAATGTATCATTTTCAGATTGACCGAAGCAAAAAGACAGACTTGATATCTAAAAAAACTAACTAAATAGAGTTGCTTCAACACTTGTAAAATGTATCATTTTTTTCACGAGACATTCTTATTTGCTTTCAAATGCATAAAATACATTAAATGCGAAGACATTAAAACTATTTGCAGAAAATAAAACAGGGAACTTACCAGATTAGCGTGCCCGAAGAGAAGAGGAATAAAATGCTAGGCAGCACAACGAAGAAAAGAGTGTCACCAGCAGGTTCAGAAAACTGCATGCCGCGTTTCCCATCAAAGGTCCTCACAGGCAACACCACTGCAAATTCCCGATCGAAAAATATCACCACCTATTATATTCTTATAAAATATGATTGAGTTTTCACGTTTGGCAAACTTAACACATTTTCAGAGAGGCGAGCAACTAAAACATGGCGTGTTTTCGCGCACTTCCAACTACTAAAGTTGAAGGAGGAGCACGTGCGTGACGTCAGACAGTAACAGTTAACTATTTTGAGTGCACTAACTAAAATAATGAAAGCATTTGATTGCTGTAAACTTAAAATTTCACTTTCGTTTTAATTACACAAAAAATTAAAGGCGAATGAACGTTTTTATTTTTTTGAGTAATTGCAACCCATTTTATTTATCTAAGTTGTACTGTTTGGTTTTACAGTGTACAGAATATTCAAAATAATTTCTTAAAAGCTTTTCTTATATAATTTTTTACTTCTTTATAATGTTAAGACACAGAGACATCAATAATTAGCCTGTGAATCTCAACAATGGTAACAGTTATAAAGCATGTTGCATTATTGGTGCCACCAATCAAAACTCATTCATAGCTCCCATCATGCATTGCTGCATGAATAAATAATGAGCTTATGTTCAGAGGTGATCTGTTTGCCACCATTGCTGAGATTAGTGTGTTAATTCTTGATGTCTGTGTATGCCTTTATAAAATATTTGGGATATTTTTACAATTTTTTAAAATATTTTTTCATTGAAAAGGTTAAAAATGTTATGTCCTAAAATGACCATGCTGCTAAAATCCTTAAGGTAATTTTAACTTAGAATTGATGCTCTTGACAAGTTCAACAATTCAGGTCAATTGATGATTGTGTTGAAACACAACCAACACCATCAAATCGCCTTTTTTCATCTGGCTGTTATAAGTCACAGACAACAGCCAGACAAAATCTAAAGTTAAAGAATTAAGGGTCAAGAGCCCATCTAAACCAAACACTAATCTCCATAATGGTGACTTAAAATGTCTGTTTTTCTCCATTTAGTGATTCTGCTTGTTAACATCAGGTGTCTTCAATGATGCTCAATCATCATTCAATTATTCACTTAATTATCTCATTAACTTTAACACTGATTCAGTGTTCATTTAACACTCTGCTCAGAGTTTATATAATTCTCACTTCTCGGTGTTAATTTAACACTCTCAGTGTTAATTTAACACTGGGGATTTTGCTGTGCAGTTTGCCAGTCAAGTAAAAATGTTTCAGCACCACAGACAGCGATATCTCATTGACAGCGATGGTGCTCATAGCACGTAGACAGCGACGTTTTATTTTTACAGGAGGGCGGTGAGTCATTATTTCGGCCTCTGTGCTCGCGAACAACCCAGTCTCTTCCTACTGCGTATCTATACCACGAGTTTTCATTTTCATTTGGCATAGTATTTACACGCCAAAGTCACATTTTGCGTTCATATGGTACGCAAAACCCTCCCGTTAAACTTCTATTCACAGCAAAATCCCCAGTGTTAATTCAACACTGCTCAGAGTGTATTTGGTCCCACTCTACAGAGTGTTAAAGTAACACTGAAGCAGTGTTAAAGTTAATGAGATAATTAAGTGACTAATTGGGTGATGATTGAGTATTAGTGATAAACACCTGCCCTGCTGTTAACGAGCAGAATCACTGAAGGAAAGAGAAACACAAAAACTACAACTGACCTCCAGTCACAGCCTTAGGTTAAATCAATTGAAGATACAAAGAAGACATTAAATCTGTGAAGTTCTCAGCAGAGGAGGATTAAACGACTCCACAAACAGCATTACCAGCTTCACTTATTACTAACCAGAATGACTTTATTTCTGTCAGATGTCTATGAACGGAGGTTTAGATTTGGTCACCATTATTGTGATCAGTGTTTCCTTTAGTTGGGCAGTTTGACTCTCAGTATTTTAAGCACAATTTTGGTCTTTGTAACAATGTTTACCAAAACATATTGTTTGTTACATAGCAAACAATAAACAAAGGTGTTCAGCAATAATAGTTTTCATTATAAAACAGTAAATAAAAAATAATGGTTCTCTAATATTATCCCTGACCAAAGGTTGTAATTTTTTTTAACAAATAAATTTCACCTTTTTTGACAGCTTACTGAACATCAACATTCTGATTTTTTATATGCACTGCAGAGAGTTTGACAGAAAATCATTAAACTTCTTTTTTTTTAAACAAACAGACATCATGAATCAGCATATCAATCTCAACAATGGTGAAGAGTAGGGCTGGGCAATATATATCGCACGATATTGTATGCGCATCTAATCAGTAAAGCCGGTTCCTTGATTAGTAGTAAATCACCTTCACCTGCTTTCAGATGGAGCGGCATTTACTAAAAAGAGCCGTATAGTAGATCACTGACAAGCTGAGCCAAATCGCGTTAATATCGAGGATGTATCGCCAGCGATATTTAATGCGATATGGCTCAGCTGGTCAGTTAACTACGGCTCGTCGTCACGACAAAATCTCCCGTGTTAAACTAACACACCTGGGAGTGTACATGAGTCCACACTCAAGAGTCTTAAAGTTAATTAGATAATTAAGTGATTAAATGAGTGATGATTGAGCATTATTGAAGACACCTAAAGCAGAATCACAAGGAAAAAAAATCTAAAATTGTAAGCCACCGTTATGGAGATGAGTGTTTACTTTAGTTGGGCTCTTGACCCTTATATTAAAAATTTTATATTTTAATTTGCTGTTGCATCTGAGTTAAACCTGTCAGATGAACAAAAATAAACAATTATAAAATGATGTTGGTTATATAAAGACTTTCATAATTTAAAATTTATTCTGTTGGTTACTGCATAACTGAGATTCCGCATAAACATCCAGAATGTTAAATATAATATAATGGATTTCTCAAAAGTTGTTTAAAAAAAATCTTTCTTTTAGGCACACACAGACCTCAAGATTCAGTCAATGCTTCTCAACAACGGTGACGAGTAGAATATTCAAGTGGGAAAATAATGAGTTGTGATTGGTGGCAACATGTCACCACGGTTGAGATAGACAGGCTGATTATTGATCTCTGTGTTACTGAATAAAGATGAAAGTGATTTGATCAGAATATTTTTTATTAAATATTTTAGGTTATAAGTAAAATACAGATATGCTGCAGAACTACAAAACTGTAGCTAACAAGTTAACCAAATCATCTGAATAAGTTGAATTTTTCATATCATTGCATGATTATGTCAAAACATAACCAACACTATCAGATCACAGTTGCCTTTGTACATATGACTGTTATAAATCAATATCGACAGGCAAACAAAACTTAAAGTGAAAATATAAGTGTCAAGAGCCCAACTAAAGCAGACACTGATCTCCATAACGGTGGCTTACAATTTGTGATTTTCTCCTTCAGCGATTCTGCTTGTGATCATCAGGTCTCTTCAATAATGCTCAATCATCACTAAATTAATCACTTAATTATCTAAATAACAGTTTAATTTAACACTCATATCGTCAATTTGAAAGCATGTGAAGGTGATTTACTACTAATCAAGGAACCGGCTTTACTGATTAGATGCGCATAACAATATCGTGCGATATATCGCCCAGCCCTAGTGAAGAGTTTTAAACTATGGTGCCTCCCAGAATGCATTGCGGCATAAAGCATTTCACCATTGATGAGATTCATATGTGGATTATTGATGTCTGTGTGTTTGTCCAAAGATTATTTTTCCATTAAAAAATAAAATAAAAATCAGCTTGATGTCTAATATGTACAAAAATAAATGTTGTAAAGAATTAGAACTATTTATAACATTTTGCAGCTTTTTTGTCCTTTATTATGTTGTAAATTATTACATTATCTCTAAGGCCATCTTTGATTTTGGCTTTCTTTGCAACAAATTATGTGTTTTGTTTAACACTGTTACAGAGACCATAAAATCACATGAGAAGGCAAGAGTCAAATTGCCCAAATAAAGGAAACACTGTTCACCATAATGGTGATTTTTTTAAATGGTGACTAAACCATCAACATCTAAACCTCTGTTAATTCTCAATAAAATCTTCTGTAGAAGTCTGACAGAAATAAAGTCATTCTGGTTAGTAATAAGTGAAGCTGGTAATGCTGTTTGTGGAGTCGTTTAATCCTCCTCTGCTGAGAACTTCACAGATTTAATGTCTTCTTTGTATCTTCAATTGATTTAACCTAAGGCTGTGACTGGAGGTCAGTTGTAGTTTTTGTGTTTCTCTTTCCTTCAGTGATTCTGCTCGTTAACAGCAGGGCAGGTGTTTATCACTAATACTCAATCATCACCCAATCAGTCACTTAATTATCTCATTAACTTTAACACTGCTTCAGTGTTACTTTAACACTCTGTAGAGTGGGACCAAATACACTCTGAGCAGTGTTGAATTAACACTGGGGATTTTGCTGTGTTGATTGAAAATGCGTGTGCATTGTACGCAGAAATGTATTATAGGCAACGTCATCGTCCCGCCCCTTCAAACGTACGAAGATTCACGATTTCATCTCGTGCAGCTGCCGAACTGCATAATTATTATTATTATTATTTTTTTTTTATTTTGCACAAAAACATTTTCTCTAATGGGGGCGGTTGTTACTACATATAATATTACACGCTTGCTCAGTAATAGTCGGGGGATTATTTTTTACAGTTTAATTCTGAATGATCAATTTCCGTGAAACAAAATGTTTAAAGACTTTTCAATAATTCAATGTGAATCATTTATGCTAGTTATAGTAGTTATGTCTGTCTGCTTTATTTGTTCTGCTCTATTTGTTCTGCTCTCTGATTTAGACTTTTTTTGCTCACAAATACACGCGTTTTTGTTTCTTTTTTGTGATTGTGTTCGGAATAGTAAAAGTATTAACCAATTGTAAGGGTCACTTATTATAATGTAAAGTGAAGTGCTACCTTTCTAAGGAACTTTTCACAGGAGGAGTAGACAAATGAAAGCACCAAATAGTTTACTCAGAACATATAGCCGGCATTTATTGAACATCAAACATCAACCAGTATGACCTTGTTTATCTTTTCTGTGTAATGTCCTTTTAGTTGTGAAAATCAGTGTTTCTCTTAGTTCTCAACTTTTTGTTTGTCTCTTACACAAGTTGAGAACAAATAAAAAACTCAGAGCTCTGAAAAATCTCAAAAAGAAAATAAAATAAAGTCCATCTACCCGGGTAGTGTGTTTTTTGTTTTTTTAGTGGAGTGAATCTCTTATCTGCACGATGCAATGCGGAAAAGATGAGTAGAAGCAGTTCGTGATGCAGGCAAGATGATCCCTCGCGCCCTCTGCTCTTCTACCTCACGTGTCCGATGGTGAATCCGTCCAATGGAACTCCCTCTCAAAGCATGCATCCAAAAAAAAAAAACCAACCGGAGAAAAATCACAAAAGTAGGTAAACTTGTTGTAATTTCGACCCTTTGCTCTGTTATTTCCGCCTTAGAAGTAGGTTTGGTGGGAAAAACACTTTTAACTGTTATATTCTTTTCTTTTAACTATTATTCCAAAATGGAAAGAGGGATTCAGCTCTATCGTCCTGCTGTTCGCGGTTTCTGTCTTCTTCTATGAGAGTCGGTGTATCAGCTTTCCTCTCTATGCAGTGCCACCACTGCCACCTACTGGACGAATATGGTGTGCAGGGAAAACACAACTAAAGCAATCAAGAAATCAGATACTAAACTAAAAATGTAATGAACTGCTAGTAAGCTATTTTCGAGTGGGTTACATCCTCCCCTCCTTAATCTACATGCATCCTTGCATGTTGCACGCTACACTATTTCAGATGCTAAGGGTGTTAAATGACATATGTAAGGCACAGTGTCAAGGGAAAGGGTCTGGGAGAAAGCTTGGTCTAACCCAGTTAAAATGGAGTGCATAACTGTGACTAATGGGTTCCCTAAAGTTGGGTAGGTCAGCTTTTTGGGAGCTGTTTTATCCCTAGAGGATCTTCTCAACACCACCTCTTCTTCAGGGGCAACCTCACTGTGTTCTTTCACATTTCCACTTTCTTCTGTCAACACCAATCCAATTCCTGATCCATCTCTAGGACTACAATGCTCACTCAGGTCCATTTCTGGAACATTAGGAGGATTTTCTTCAGCTCGTACAATATCAGGCGCTGGTGAGTAGTGAACTTGACTAGTCTCCTTATTTCGATCACCTCCGACACCCTCAGGTTCGAATGCTGGAGCTGCAGGGTTCAGTGTGGAGACATCGAAACTCACATTAGCTTCCTGATAGGAAGAGATAGGCTCCTTTTCCATCTGGGTATCCTCTTCAGCAACTTCTACAGCATTATATCCCTGTTTTAGTCTGGTTTCCTCTTGTAGACTCCCTCCATTCTGTTCAGCAATAGTGGAAGTCGAAGGTTGGTCGTAAAGGGAGTAATACTCGGCCTCATCCTCCTCTTCAGACAGTTCTCCATCTTCTTCAGCTCCATCATCAACACGAAAAGGTGAGTGATCCCGTTTCCGTCTGGACTTAGACTCTCTGGGACAAACATCTTTAACAGTGGATGGAAGAAATCCACATGGCAAAAGCAGGTCTCTATGTAAAACTCTTTCAGGTCCACTTGTGTGTTCTGGGACGACGACATAGACAGGGGAGTCTTTGATCTGTTTGACAACAGTGTATATGGTTTCACTCCATCGATCAGCGATTTTATGCTTCCCTCTGATGCCGACATTCCGCACAAGGACTCTGTCTCCTGCTACCAGTGTGGACTCTCTCACTTTGCTGTCAAATCTCTGCTTGTTCTGTAAAGCGTTCTTCAAACTGTGTTCAGTGGCCAGGCGATAGCTTTCAGTTAGACTCTCTGTCAGCTTCTTGACGTATTCAGAGTGGGATAGTTTACTGCTTCCCTCAGGGCTCAGCCCAAAAGCGATGTCTACTGGGAGTCTTGGCTGGCGGCCGAACATCAGCTGGTATGGGGAATAGCCAGTAGTGTCATTTTTAGTGCAGTTATATGCATGAACAAGGGGCTGCACGAATTCCCTCCACCTCACTTTGTCTCCCTCTTCTAATGTACCCAGCATCTCAAGAAGTGTTCTGTTAAACCGCTCCACGGGATTTCCACGTGGGTGGTAAGGTGTTGTCCTCGTCTTTTTAATGCCAAGTAGCAGACACAGGTCTTTGATCAGGGCTGATTCAAAGTCACGCCCTTGGTCGCTGTGCAATCGCTCGGGGAATCCGTAATGAATGAAAAAGTTGTTCCATAGAGCTTTCGCCACTGTTCTTGACTTTTGATCTGCTGTTGGAACCGCTACCGCATACTTAGTGAAATGGTCCGTAATGACCAAGATATCCTTTGTTCCTTTCCCATCAGGCTCAAGTGAAAGATAGTCCATACAGACCAGCTCCAAAGGACGGCTCGTTTTTATGTTCACCAACGGAGCGCTTCTCTCAGCCCGTGCCTTTCTCCGTATACATCTCTCACAGGTCCTGATTTTCTCAGTCACGTCCATGGCCATACGAGGCCAATAGAATCTGGCACGAACCAAGTCCAAAGTTCTGTCAGTGCCCAGGTGTCCGACAGCATCATGGAGGTTTTCTAGAGCTGTCTTTCTGTGTTTCGTCGGAAGGACAAGCTGATGGAAAGGCTCACCTTGACTCATGCGTTTTCGGTATAAGACTTCATCAGAGAAGACCAATTGCTCCATTATTCTTAACATCAACTGGACCTCTCGATCCTCCTGACGCCTCAACCTGTATGGAAGTCGTTTTTTTGCTTTGACAAGCTCTATTACTCTACTGATGACTGGATCTTGCCTTTGCTCACGTGCCCAATCTTGGAGTGACATTTGCGGTAACATACATGACCCAAGTACATCAGCTTGACAGAATCCTACGGGGATGGCAGAGGCCTCAATTGCTAAACATTCCACTGGTACCGGCGTTTGGAGGTCCGGCTCTGTACTTGCTGCTGAGATGTGCTGGTACCTCTGACACACTGCCTTCACAGCATCAGATGGAAAATCGGCACCTCTGTCATTCTGTAGGAACTGGGCAAGGAAGCGTTGAATGCGATTATCCTCATCCTGAGAAGTGAAGTCAGGTTGGTATTCGTCGTGAGGATGTGGACGCCTCGAGAGACCGTCTGCGTCTTGGTTCTTCCTTCCAGCTCTATACTGGATGTTAAAGTCAAAGCTGGAAAGGGCAGCCAGCCAGCGGTGGCCTGCAGCATCAAGCTTGGCAGACGTCAGTACATACGTCAGTGGGTTGTTGTCTGTCACAACAGTGAATTTCGCCCCGTAGAGATAATCAAAGAATTTCTCTGTGACAGCCCACTTTAAAGAGAGATATTCGAGTTTGTGTGCAGGGTACCTTCGTTCACAGCGGTTGAGTCCCCTGCTCGCATAGGCTATTACTCTCAATTTGCCTTCCTGCTCTTGATATAAAGCCGCACCAAGACCATGAGTGCTTGCGTCTGTATGTACCACGTAAGGCTTCTTTGGGTCGGCAAACCCAAGGATCGGAGCTGTTGTGAGCTTTTGAATAAGAGTCTTGAATGCATCTTCGCAGGCTGATGTCCATTTCTCGTTAAAGGGTCTTCTGAAATCTACACTTGAGAGATGTGTTGAGCTGCTATATGAGGCGGAATTCCTTTTTGGTGGCAGGTAACCAGCTGTTAAGTCGTTCAGAGGCCTTGCGATTTTGGAATAGTCCTTTATGAACCTCCTATAATATCCAGCAAATCCAAGGAATGACTTAAGCTCTTTGATGTTATTAGGCCTAGGCCACGTCGTCAGAGCAGCTATCTTGGCTGGGTCGGTCTCTACCCCAGTAGCAGACACAACATGACCGAGGTATTTAACAGATGTTCTGAAGAATTGACATTTCTCAGGTGAAAGCTTTAAGCCAAATTCCTTCAACCTCTGGAGAACTCTGAGTAATCGATCTTCATGTTCTTCAAGTGTAGCTGAGAAAACAATAACATCATCAAGAAAGACTAAGACTTCTCTCAAGTTCATTCCATCCATACACTTCTCCATTACCCTCTGAAAAGTACTGGGGGCATTCGTAACTCCCTGTGGCATCCTGTTAAACTCCCAGAACCCCATAGGTGTCACAAAAGCTGTTTTGCACTTGTCCTCTTCCTCCATTTCTACTTGATAGTAGCCAGACTTGAGATCCATAATAGAAAACCACTTGGACCCGTTCAAGGCTGAGAAGGCTTCCTCTATGTTCGGTAATGCATATGCGTCTTTGATGGTTTGTCTATTCAGTTTTCGGTAATCGACGCATAGCCGAATATCACCGTTCTTTTTCTTCACCACTACAATTGGTGAAGCGAAGGGACTTTCTGACTCACGTATGATGTTCGCATCTTGAAGCTCTTTCAAATGACGTCTGACAGCCTCATAATCAGAGGGATGAATCGGTCTGGGCCTCTGTTTAAATGGTGATGGATCCGACAAGCGTATCTTGTGTTTGATCTCAGTGGTATGACCAAAATCAAGGTCATTGTGTACAAAAACGTCTGACATTGAATTCAACTTCCTGGTAATTCTCTTCTTCCACTCTTCAGACAAGGGAGAGTCTGTAAAGTCAAAAGTGAGTTTACCAGATTTAGACACATGCATGGAGTTACATGTCGCGGAGGATGAAGTCAGGTGAGATGGCTCACTCAATGTTACTCTGTCATCATGACGTGGTAAGAATGACACAGCTTTAGGAAAGAATAACTCCGCAATGTTATGACCTGCTGATATTTTGATGTCATGTGCGGTCTCATTTTTCACCAAAACAGGCATCTTGAAAGATGGAAATGGCGGGCTTGTCATGACGTAGCTACAAAACAAGAGACCAGCAGGTAAGTTGGATTGGGGGGGCTCTACCATAAGGGGAGTATCGGTAGTTACTGGGACATGCTTTGCGTATCCAGTTAAAGCCACTCTTTCACCTGCAGGAATGACGACACTCTTTTTGCTCTGCAGCTTCACAGTCCCAACTCTGCCATTTTGTTGATTTATTTTGAATCTGTGATACAAATGTTTCACAAGGGAGGAGTATTGACCACCGTTGGCCCTGTGTTTGGCGGTGTCATCCTGAATAAGAGCACACTTTTCATACAGTGGATCCAGTGTGTTGGTGCCTATCAACAAGGGGACGTCCATGTTTGTTCTGTGGTCAGGCACAACAAGTGCTAAGGTAAGAATCTCTAAAGGTTTCCCCATGATGTGCTCTGGAAAGTTTATGTTGACTTGGATGTAACCTAGATAGGGTACTTCCTGACCACCCGCACCTTCTATGTCTAATAGGTCTTGAATGGGGAAGATGGGCTGATGTGAAAGGTAACTCTCATGGAAAGACTTTGAAATTGTGCTAACCTGGGAACCTGAATCTAGAAGGCTATCACACTGAACTCCTTCAACTACAACAGTTGATGTACATTTTGGCCCTATCAACCCACTTGGGAGAGCACCATCCACTGACTGAGCTGGGGAATGCGTTTCACAGATGACTGTTTTCATGGCTTTGTTTTGTGTGGGACATTTCGTTTCATTTCCGGGTGCAGTCAGTCCCTGTACTGCGACCCTGTCCAGTTTAAATGGTCATATTTGGTTTCCCATTCATTTTGTCTTGCTTTGAGTTCTTTATATTTCTGATCAACCAACGACTTATTTGGGGGATTTTCACACTGTCGTGCTAGATGACCATCATTGCCGCATTTGAAACAGAACCAAGCTTTCGGCCTTGGTTTTGGCACTGTTTGTTGGGCTTGAATTTCAGCTACCCTAACTGAGGGGGTCTCTCGAGACGAATTCTGGATTTTGCTGGCATGCTTTTGCCTCCTTAGATCTTTCTTTTTGGTAAGTTGCATTTTTAGTTCAGAGACTTGTTTCCGTAAACCTTCAGTTTCTGTGATGTATGTCTGGAGGACATTTGCGCTTGCATCTTCAGAGAAAGGCGGTTCATGCACAAGTTGCATATTCATAGAGGACCTGGGCTTTGTGTTCCCTAAGTGGCGTTGCATGCGATCCTGCTTTGCAGATCTCCTGTCTTCCTCTGTTCTAACTTGTAGAAGGAAATCAGAGAAGTCAGGTGGATTTTCTGTTTTAAGCCCTAATTGCAGTGCTAGAATAAGGGACTGGTCCCAACATCCACGCCGAAACTGTCGCAACAGCTGTTTGTTTGCGTCTGCTTTCGCAATGCCATCCCTCTGCATAGCTGTAGTGATCAGCACTTGTAACCGCTGCAAGTATTCTGAGGCTTTCTCTCCTGTGTTTTGATGAGTGCTAAGGAACCTTGCGAAAATTTCTTCCCCATCCTCAACTAACCCATATGCTGAGTCGAGGAGCTTCACATAATCATGAGGAGCTGCATCTGGGCCTAGCTGCCTGATTAAATCAGAGGCTGGTGGAAGCAGACTTTCTAGGATTTTACGTCGCTGCATGTCAACAGGGGTTTTATCCTGATTCATAAGCTCCACATGGAGAGACCATGTCTGAAAGTCAGCTTCATTCGTAGGTTTAGGAAGTTTGCCTGAAAAAGGACGAAGTCTCTTAGATCCCTGGCTTGAGGCACTGGAGTTGTCATTTTTAATAACATGCTCTACAATGATCCTCTGAACGTCAGGTGGATTGATTATGTCATCGTCTGAAGCTTTTTGGTTGATTTGAGCTGACTGTGTTGTCTGTTTCCTTGTTTTAGTGCTGAATGTAGGGGAAGCACGTTGGGTTGGGTAAAACCTAGTGTGTGCTTTATGGACTAAAGGTGTCCTACTGTCATCGGAATCTGCCTCACTATCAGAGTTTGAACTGTTACTCAAGTCTAAAAGATCTGCTCGCACTGTGGGTAGCGATTTGTCAGGAGTAGGAGCTACTTTATAAGCCCTATCTATCCGCCACATAATGTTAGGATCTCTAACACTAGGTAGATACTGTGGGAGGTAAGGAGCTAGGTCCATGACTGATTGCTCAGACTCAAACTCAACTAGAGCTTTAACTCCCTTCTCTTGTCCTGTCTGTCTCACCCTAAGAACTTTGTTCACAGGCCCAAAAGCTGAACAGGATTTAGTTATCTCTTCATCAGTATCAGTTGTGGTAATACCCTCAACATACACAGCCATTTTCAAATTCACACCATATTCTTGTTCAGTATCCATGACTGCATTGAATTTGACACAATTTACAAAAGCAACTGGAAAAAAAATGTTACAATAAACAAAAAATATATATTACAGTGGGTCAATAATCTGGTTTAACCGGCAATGTAAACAAATTCAAGTTTAATCTTATTTCTCCTCCTGGCTGCTGGCTCGCCAAATTATGTAAGGGTCACTTATTATAATGTAAAGTGAAGTGCTACCTTTCTAAGGAACTTTTCACAGGAGGAGTAGACAAATGAAAGCACCAAATAGTTTACTCAGAACATATAGCCGGCATTTATTGAACATCAAACATCAACCAGTATGACCTTGTTTATCTTTTCTGTGTAATGTCCTTTTAGTTGCGAAAATCAGTGTTTCTCTTAGTTCTCAACTTTTTGTTTGTCTCTTACACAAGTTGAGAAGAAATAAAAAACTCAGAGCTCTGAAAAATCTCAAAAAGAAAATAAAATAAAGTCCATCTACCCGGGTAGTGTGTTTTTTGTTTTTTTAGTGGAGTGAATCTCTTATCTGCACGATGCAATGCGGAAAAGATGAGTAGAAGCAGTTCGTGATGCAGGCAAGATGATCCCTCGCGCCCTCTGCTCTTCTACCTCACGTGTCCGATGGTGAATCCGTCCAATGGAACTCCCTCTCAAAGCATGCATCCAAAAAAAAAAACCAACCGGAGAAAAATCACAAAAGTAGGTAAACTTGTTGTAATTTCGACCCTTTGCTCTGTTATTTCCGCCTTAGAAGTAGGTTTGGTGGGAAAAACACTTTTAACTGTTATATTCTTTTCTTTTAACTATTATTCCAAAATGGAAAGAGGGATTCAGCTCTATCGTCCTGCTGTTCGCGGTTTCTGTCTTCTTCTATGAGAGTCGGTGTATCAGCTTTCCTCTCTATGCAGTGCCACCACTGCCACCTACTGGACGAATATGGTGCGCAGGGAAAACACAACTAAAGCAATCAAGAAATCAGATACTAAACTAAAAATGTAATGAACTGCTAGTAAGCTATTTTCGAGTGGGTTACACAATCATTAATACAAATAAATTAATAAATTAAAAAAGGTTCATAATTTGCCCTGAGTTTTAGTCCTTTGCTGCTCCAGGTATGGAAACACCCACTGGCTTGGTAACCAATCGATCGTTACACATTATTGGCGCTTTCGCCTCGTCGCTTTCACGCCCCCTACAGTGCTCAAGTTTGCCTCGTTCATCTAACTCGTCGTCAGAAAACACAAGTAAGTATTTAGCAAAAGAATAAAACATTTCAGTTATTGTTAGCTCACATCACAGCAAAATCCCCAGTGTTAAATTAACACTGAGAGTATTAAATTAACACCGAGAAGTGAGAATTATATAAACTCTGAGCAGAGTGTTAAATGAACACTGAATCAGTGTTAAAGTTAATGAGATAATTAAGTGAATAATTGAATGATGATTGAGCATCATTGAAGACACCTGATGTTAACAAGCAGAATCACTGAAGGAGAAAAACAGACATTTTAAGTCACCATTATGGAGATTAGTGTTTGGTTTAGTTGGGCTCTTGACCCTTAATTCTTTAACTTTAGATTTTGTCTGGCTGTTGTCTGTGACTTATAACAGCCAGATGAAAAAAGGCTATCTGATGGTGTTGGTTGTGTTTCAACACAATCATCAATTGACCTGAACTTGCTGAACTTGTCAAGAGCATCAATTCTAAGTTAAAATTACCTTAAGGATTTTTGCAGCATGGTCATTTTAGGACATAACATTTTTAACCTTTTCAATGAAAAATTATTTTAAAAAAATTAAAAAATATCCCAAAAATATTTTATAAAGGCATACACAGACATCAAGAATTAACACACTAATCTCAGCAATGGTGGCAAACAGATCACCTCTGAACATAAGCTCATTATTTATTCATGCAGCAATGCATGATGGGAGCCATGAATGAGTTTTAATTGGTGGCACCAAGAATGCAACATGCTTTATAACTGTTACCATTGTTGAGATTCACAGGCTAATTATTGATGTCTCTGTGTCTTAACATTATAAAGAAGTAAAAAATTATATAAGAAAAGCTTTTAAGAAATTATTTTGAATATTCTGTAGATATTGAGAATATTATGCTGCACAAGGTCACTGCTGCTATAATTAATAAAGTAAACCTCACTCAGAAATTAGATTCTATATGAATTCAGTGATTCGGGTTAAATGATTGTGTTAAAACACATCACCATCAGATCACCTTTTCTATTTGTTCATCTGGCTGTTATAACTCATGTACAGCAGCCAAACAAAATCTAAAGTTAAAGAAATAAGGGTCAAGGGCCCAACTAAAGCAAACACTAATCTCCATAATGGTGACTTAAAATTCTGTTTTTCTCATTCAGTGATTCTGCTTGTTAACATCAGGTGTCTTCAATAATGCTCAATCATCACTCAATTATTCACTTAATTATCTCATTAACTTTAACACTGCTTCAGTGTTCATTTAACACTCTGCTCAGAGTTTATATAATCCACACTCTCAGTGTTAATTTAACACTGGGGATTTTGCTGTGATTATTGTAATTTGCAAATACTAATAGCTTTCGATATCCGTGTGCCAATGCTGTCAGTTATTCTTAAAGTGAGCAATGCACATGCAGCCCCATACAGTCAGGCGATTAATGTCTGTTTAAAATAATGTATTGATAAAACCTAGCGTAAGATTGAGAGGGCTGTTTTAGTTACTTTTACTAATACTGATTACTTTTTATTGATGCATTATATGTTTTTTGGTTAATTTATGACGAGGTCAGGTCAAGTCTTTACCACCCAGTGGGCATTTGATGTCAATTTAACATCAAAATGACATCAAACATTGATGTCAAAATTACGTCACAAAATAGGTCAAAAATGAAAGTCAATTTGACGTCAAAGTGACAACGTCAATTTGATGTCAAGATTTTGACCTCTGCCGATGTCATTTTGATGTTATTTTGATCATGCTTTGTATGCATTTGATGCCAATTCAACATTTATTTGACGTCAAGATGTCATCATGTTGACGTCATTTTAATGCTATTTTGATATCATACAATATCAAGCTTTGATATCAATTCAACATAAATGTGACATCAAACATTGATGTCAAAATTACATAAAATTATTGACATATTTTGATATCATTTCAATGCTAAGCATCACTCAATTCCAACCTAAATGTACAATGACTGACAACATACACATACTTTGAGATCTGATATGTTTATTTTATTTTTTTGAGCAGTGTAATGCAGTGGGGGGGGGGGGGGGGTTGGGGGGGGGGGGCTATGGGTTCACTCAAGGGCTCTCAAATGCCTGTAAAAGGGAACAAGAGAACAAGAAAACAAGAAAGCAAACATTAAAATGGGGCCTGTCCATTAACATAACAAATGCTTAGTACCCATCAGTAGTAGGCTACTCTACAGTATATAGAAAACTAAAAGATAATCCACATTATAGCCTAATCACACGCAGTTGTCAGATGTGCACTACTAATTAGGGCTTTCAAATGATTAATCAATCGCATCCAAAATAAAAGCTTTTGTTTTTTGTTTACATAATATGTGATTGCACTGTGTATATTTATATATATATATATATATATATATATATACACACACACATGCTTGTATATATTTAAGAAATATTTTCATGTTTATGCTGTATATAGATTTATATATAATTTAAATTATTTATAAATAACATTTTTTTATTAAATATACATGCATGTGTGTGTATATATATATATATATACAAAATAATTATACACAGTGCACCCACATGTATTATGTAAACAAACTTTTATTTTGGATGTGATTAATCGTGATTAATCATTTGACAGCCCTAGTACTAATATATGATAATGGATCGAGTCAATTTTTGGTTAATTTGTGTTAACAGTGTCATATGTCAGGATCTCATTTCACTGCTAGTCATCAGTCCACATTTTGTACGGAATTGTAGAATGTGAACATTCATTCAAAGCCAGACAGCAGTGATTTCAAAACATCACATTCGTCCAGGCTCTTCCCTATGTATGCGATTGATATCTTTTTTTTTTCCATGGAGAATATTTTTCCCCCTATATCTTTCCAACATGTTTCGAAGGACCAGGTGTAGGGGTAAAATGAAGGGGAAGGGTAAAAAAAGAGAAATTGAATTGGGCCTAATCTACATTGCTTGCAGCAGCTCCTACCTTCCGGCGTCCAGTGCCCCCTCTTCTGTCCGGTGCAGCGAGCAAATGGTTGGCCGTAAGGCTACCAATGGAAGCTTCTGTGATGCCGGGTTGTTACTTCTAGATGGCACCTGAAAAAATGTAACAGCAATTGCCATTTATCTTGCACATACTGATCAAAATAAAAATCATGTAGAGAATAGAGCTATAGGTGGTGTAGGTGCACAAATAGAAAATATAATTACCTATTGCGACCTTATAAAGTTCAATTCTTCTGAAAGGCAGCTTGTCACCAGTCCCATCCATGTTCAGTATAGACATGAGGCTATTTGTGAGCACTCTGTAAATAAAAATGTGAATAAACAAAGTTATACATGCTGTACAGGAAGAAATGTGAAATAATGTCAGGGCTCACAAAATCGCTAGCCAGACGTCCCGGGCTATATTGTGTTTTCAGTAGGGCTACCAAAATACATAACTGTCCTGCCCAACAGGCTATCTGAAATAGTATAATCAAATTCCCCTAAACTTCTGCCTCGTTCCCCTAAATATTTGTGATTAAGTGTAAACCACACAAATTCGTGTTCGCTTCGGTCTTGTTATAATCAGATTCAGCGTGTTCTTCATCTTCAATCCGCAGATCTGGGCGTATTCATTTAAGAGTATTAAATACATTTTAAGATATTAACCGCACAACTTCAGAGACTGACCTTTTCATCACAATGTTGACATTTTCCCACAGGGTAGCTGCACCAATTTGACATCGGAGCTGTCTGAAGGAATAATTTAGCAAATATGCAGAAATGTATATGAGGAACAAGAATATGTGAATAAGATATTGTATGTCTAATAATTGCATCTGTTAGCAAATGTTTGTTTTACTTTTTCATAGTAACCTACCATGAGTTTTCGTTTTTCCTCGCTGGTTAGCTGTCTGTTAAGCTGTTGAAGCGGAGTCGTTTTTGGAACTCTGAATGTCAGACCAAAGAGAGCAAGACATCATATTCTATACAAACAAAAAATTTGCATTAAAAAAAAAAATTCAATGCAGCAGCTATTTTTTGTTTAGAAGAACACACTTACTTTTCTCTTACATTGGGAAAAGAATATTTTTAGGACAGTAACGTTATTATGGATACTACCATTGCAACTTACCTCTTATTCAAATCAGTGACAGATCTGGGGCTGGTAACGTTAAGTTACGCTGGAAAAAAAATTAAAACATTTCACATGCTTAGGATATCATTTTACTATCATTGTTAATTTGTCATCTCTAACGTTAGCCTTGTAACGGGCTAAAGCTTGAAATGTCCACTTTTAAACCAACAAATTCGAATCGACAGTAAATATCGTCGCCGGTCGGTTTGGCCCCAGAAAACCAGTAAAATCGACATTTTTCCACACACACACACACACACACACACACACACACACACACACACACACGCACACGCACACGCACACGCACACACACACACACTTTTAAAATCATACGATGGCAGACAGGAAGACACTTCTTCCATCATACCAGAATGTCAACGTTACAGTTAAGCTAATCTCCGGTTAAATTAGCAAGCTAACTCGCTCAGGTAAAGGGCAAGGCTGTGGAATTATTCGACATATTTCTGACAATTACACCCAATCAGATTAAGTAGCCTATGTATAAGATGGTGTATTAACATAATAACAACAATAGCATGCTAGCTGGTTACTTACCAAGAGTTGAAAGAGGAGTATTTTTTAAAATTGAAATCGACGATCTCTCTGGCAGTGAGCAGACGTGTGAGTGAGGGCGGTTATGCAAATCTTCTACTTTTCCGCGCGATATGACCAGGATGTGACGTCTTTTTGTAGTCAATTTGTAGTCGATGATGATCATTTTAAAAATCAGCTTCAATGTCAGATTAAATTTACCTTTTATAGTATATGCAATTATAGTGTCTGCTGTCATTTTAATCAAGAACTGAATTAAACTAGCTAGGATTTAAATAAAATAAAAATGCAAAATACATAGACCTACAACTTTCAAGATGGGTCTTTTAGATGTTGAAAATTAGTCGCATTGATTTACAGTGAGTAATAAATATACTTTTTCAGACATCGTTTTGATATACATTTCACATCAAATTGACGTTTTAATTCCTGACATCAAATCAACATCGATTTAATGTCAATGATATTGACCTGAGATGTAGGGACAAGAAAAAACATGTCAGATTGATACCTTTGTTTGGCCTCTTTACAACCACAAGGTAATAATTACAAAATATAATGAAAATATTCATATTCATGCATGTTATACATGGTGGTCAAAATCTTGACTATTTGTTGATGTCAAATTGACGTCAAGGTGCCCGCTGGGCAGGCATTACGTGCAGATCACAGATATGTAGATTAGACCAATCAACCCTCTCATTTTACATGTGTTCTAGCAGAAGAATGTCCAGAAGGTCTTTAGAAGTACCACTTCTTCTTGGAGATGTGTTTTTTGATCAGACACAGGTAACTAAAAAAAAAAATTAATAATTATTTATTTTACTTATTTTCTCTGTCAAATAATTTAAAGAAAACACACTGTAAAAAATAAAATCGTAAAAAAAAGGGTCAAATAACTGGCAGCAAAGGGTGCCAAATACATACTGTAAAAATAAAGTTAAATATCCTAATATAAATTAAGTTGTTTTACAGAAAAACACTGTTATTTTACAGCTATTATCTGGATTATTACGATCAAACACTAACTGTAAAAACAATGCATTGTTATGATCATAGTAAAATACAGTTCATAGTAAAAAACAGTCAATGACTGTCAACAATGGCTGCCATACAAAAAACATAAAATGAATGTAAAATAGCCTAATTTAAATAAGTGCAAAAGTAGAAATCTTCATTAAGCTCTTTAACAGAAACAGTTATTTCACATATTTCCTGATTTTTTTATTAAGAAACATTTAGGTGATGTATGATCTTCTGTCACTATTCATCACTGCATCAGCAACTACACAGTTACTGTCAGTTAAGTAAAGGAACATGCACCATTTCATCAGTTTTATTCTGCTCATCCTGAACTGAAGCACAGGCTCTACTCTTCAACACAATGGTGACCCACAAAACACACCATACAGAAACAATCCAGACTTTATTTATTGCATACTAACATTCTTACTGAGACAGATGTTTAGAAATTGATTTTTTATGTAAAATAATAAATGTTGATGTCACCATAATGGAGATCAGTGTTTGCTTTAGTGGGGCTCTTGACCCTTTGCTTTTAACATTACTAGTTCTCTGGCTGCTTTAACTGAGTGTCATAATTGATACATATTTGTTATGGTAGGAATCCAAGAGAATCTCAGTTCAGAAGATCTGATCACTTATTAATGGTAATGTTTTTCATGTAATTGAATGCTTAGTGATATCACCTGATTTTTAATGCACTATGGCTCAGCTTGTCAGCCAACTACGGCTCTTCATCACAGCAAAAACTCAGTCAGTGTTAATTTAACACTCCTGGGATACAGGAGTACACACTCAAGAGTGTTAAAGTTAATGAGATAATTAAGTGATTAACTGAGTGATGATTGAGCATCATTGAAGACACCTAAAGCAGAATCACAAGGAGAAAATCTAAAATTGTAAGCCACCGTTATGGAGATGAGTGTTTGCTTTAGCTGGGCTCTTGACCCTTATTTTATACACTTTATATTTTAATTGGCTTTTGCATCTGAGTTATACCTGCCAGATGAATAAAGAAAAAAATATTATCTAATAATTTTTGTTATATTATGAGAATCATTATTTGAACTTAATGTTTGTGACTTATGTTGTTGGTTACATTATAACTGTGATTCTGTATAAATACCCAGAATTTGAGATATAATATAATGGATTGCTTAAAAGTTGTACAAAAAAAGAAAGTCTGTCTTTTAGGCACACACAGATATCAAGATTCAGTCAATGCTTCTCAACAATGGTGGTGAGCAGAATATTCAAGTAGGAAAAGTAAATTACATAGACAATTCAGATCATAATTTATTCATACCGCAATGCATGATGGGAGCCATGAATGAGTTGTGATTGGTGGCAACAATGATTATTATTGTCACCACGGTTGAGATACACAGGCTGATTATTGATGTCTGTGTTTCTAAATAAAGATAAAGGGATTTGATCAGAACAATTTTTATTACATGTTTTGGATAATAAGAAAAATACAGATTATCATATGCTGCAGAACCACTAAACTGTTGCTAACTAGTTAAACCGAATCATCTGAATAGGGTTCATTTAGATCTCAGTATGATTATGTCAAAAAATAACCACCTCTGTCAGATCCCACTTTTCTTTGTTCATTTGACTGTAATAAATCAATAACAGCAGACAAACAAAATTTAAAGTGAAAGTATAAGTGTCGAGAGCCCAACTAAAGCAAACACTGATCGCCATAACGGTGGCTTACAATTTGTGATTTTCTCCTTCAGTGATTCTGCTTGTTATCACCAGGTGTCTTCAATAATGCTAAATCATCACTAAATTAATCACTTAATTAATATTGTTTCAATATAACAAGGTTCATGGGGAAAATACGACAATCTTAGATTTAATCTAAAACTTAAGTACACCTATTTACAATGTAATCACAACAGATACACTCACAACAGATTTCTCTGTCATATCAGTGAATCAGGTCACCATATGATGACTATAACATCACCAATAACTGACCAACATCAGCTGATATTTTCTCCCGCTTTCAATGCTATAACAAATGTATGTTGAAAACATAATTAAAGCAGCCAGAGTAAAAATAATATCATATAATAAAGGTCAAGAGCTCAACTAAAGCAAACACTGATCTCAATCATGGTGACGTCAAGTTTTTATTTAAATTAACATATTTTTACTGTAATTTTATGGTTTTTGTTTGGCACCCTGTGCTGCCAGTGAATTGACCCTTTTTTAACAATTTTTTTACAATGACGGTATTTGATCATAATAATGCAGGAAATACCTTTAAATAACTGTTTTTCAGTTTATTTAATTTATGACGTTTTACTTTAATGCTACAGTTTTTTGAGCTACAGTCATGTAATCATTTAACTGTTTTGTTACTATTTAATTACAGATTCTATTTGTACTTTTACATAAATGTTTATGTAATTTAAGAAAACAGAAAAATACTGTATGAAAAATACAATCAATTACTGTAAAAAAATTTTGAATGACTGGAATTTTTTCTTTAATACCTAAAATATCAGCTGCATTTTTATTTTCCAGATATTATTTGTAATTTTGCAGTGTTTTGAGTACAATTTAAAATGAAAGAAAATGGTCTTCAAAAATCACAGTTATTTTCTGTGAAATTAGGATTTTTTTTTACAGTGTATAGTGACAGAAAATCATACATCACCTACATGTTTCTTAATAAAAAAATCAGGAAATATGTGAAATAACTGTGTTTCTGTTAAAGAGCTTAATGAAGATTTCTACTTTTGCACTTATTTAAATTAGGCTATTTTACATTTATTTTATGTTTTTTGTATGGCAGCCATTGCTGACAGTCATTGACTGTTTTTTACTATGAACTGTATTTTACTATGATCATAACAATGCATTGTTTTTACAGTTAGAGTGTTTGATCGTAATAATCCAGATAATACCTGTAAAATAACAGTGTTTTTCTGTAAAACAACTTAATTTATATTAGGATATAAATATACATACCGTAGGTATTTTTATGGTATGTATTTGGCACCCTTTGCTGCCAGTTATTTGACCCTTTTTTTACTATTTTATTTTTTACAGTGTAGTCTATGGTTGCACATTGGGTTAGAGCTGTCCTAATGTAAGTAACCAAGAAAATGTAAAAAAATATATAAAATAATAATCACCCAGAAAGTGCCCTATATTATCAGTGTTTATAAACTTGCAACAAAACATAAATGGCAAGTTGTTGAAAAGACAATTAATGTGACTCAACAGACTTTGTTACCCATGATGTTACATCTGAGTATGTTTTACTGTCCTTCCACACACAGGGAAGTTATGCTTAGGGTTAGGGTTAGGATCTCGGTAAAGGGGTAGTTTCTTACAACATAGCAACACTACTTTGTTAAGTGAATGCATTACTGACGTGATAATAACAGCAACACCGACTTAGCAACATTAAACGGGTTTTAATAAAGGTTAAAAGATTGTCCAACCACAGCAAATCTGCACTGCGGAACATGAAATCCACGGGGAGGAGTCGGATCCAGATCCAACTCCTCCCAACTTACATACACCTAAACCTACCCAAATCCGCCCCCTAATCCCTAAACCCACAACTAATCTTGCCCATATCCACCCCTTGGATCTTGATCCGACTCCTCCCCGTGGATCTCATGTACTGCATTGAGGTGCTACTCGAGAATCCTGCGAGTGCCAAGGGAAAGTCAGAGCCAATGACAACTCAGTTGAACAGATTCGTCACACTTACTTGCCCATACATGGTCATTTATGAAAGGATCTTCTATTTAGGTTATTGTGGTGAATGAACAGATTATATCATTTAAACATTTATTTGCCCCCATTCAATATCAAACTAAAACAGATTGCATTGTGGGGTTAACCTGATGCAGCAAAAGATTTATTGATTACAGTGAAATTATATATTATATATATAAAGCCAAAACATTCTCAGTTCTCATAACTACGTACTGTGAACTTTTTTTATTGCAGAAATGTAACATACAAACAATAACAGAGCATAAACAACCAAAACAAAAATAAATAGTTATGGTCTAGGATAGCGTCATAGACAAATCATTTCGGACGGACCTCGCGGATAGACCTAAAACCAATCAGAGCGATGAAGGAGATGACGTTTGCAGAGATGTGGAGAAACATCTCCGAGTGTTGTTCTTGGCTTGTTTTTTTTTTTTTTTAAAGGAAACGTTCAAATCGCTTAAAACAGACGCGATAGCTGATTCGAGCGAGTGATGTTCGACGGCGGCATTCATCTTTGTAATGTAGGCTACTAAATCTGCTTCAAAATCGCAGCGCTGGCGTCACTCGTCATTGTGTAAAGCCCGCCCCAACGTTTCTGATTGGTGGAAATGGGTTTGAATGAGCTCTTTGCCGGACCTAACTTTTTTCCCAGGCTATGTCTAAGCACTATTAAATGAAAATGAAAAACTTCTATGTTCGTATTATAAGCGGGATTAGTTGGCTATACAAGGGTGCATTTTGGATAATTCTACTATGGTATTTACCAAATATTCTTAATGCAGTACTGGTGCTTCCCTAGACTTAACTTACTGGGACCATTTTAGAGAATCTGTGTCTATGTGAAATATAATATATTATGACAATATAATATACATTTGAACATTCATTGTACATCTAGCCTCTAGTCTAGAGAGAATTTGATTGTTCATATCCATATATTTAATGATGAAACCAGTATATATATATAAAAAGTATAATATATATATATATATATATATATATATATATATATAAAGTATAATATATATATATATATATATATAATACTTTACACACACAATGGGCTTACATTTAAAAATGACTATGTAAGAATGTAAGACTACAAATGACTTCATATTTCCTTGAGCCGTTCCTGGTTGATAGTTTCCCCGGTGTTGCTGTGGGTTTCCTCTGGCTGCACCAGTGTTGTATGCACATTAAAAACATGCAGGTATATCGTGTGTGTCGTCTCTGTGACAGACTGCTCATCTGTTCAGGGTGATGTTATACCTTTGGCCTGTGGTAGCTGGGAGAAGCTCCAGCACCTGGATATTTCAGGCATAAAATGTGGTGCTTTTTAAAGGTCAAAATATGTAAATGGACTTAGTGAAAACAAAAACCTTTATTTTTCCACTATAACAGAAACTGTGGTTCAAAAACAAACAAACAAAAAACTCTCTTCATGAACCGGTAATATTATTAACATTGATTCAGAGTAATTTGAACATGATCTTCAGGCTGCCAGGTGGGTGGCCATGTCTTCTTACTGAGAAAAAGTAAAAACAGCAATCAATAAATGAGAAGGACAGAGGTTGTTGTAATTTACAAAGGTGAATTACGTTGCCATGTAGGTTTACTTATTCTTACCAGGCTGGACAAGGCAACCAATGCACCAACACCTCTTTACGTCCCTGTAAATTAGGTAAAATAAAGAGCCAATTACAAAACAAATCATCATTACATTTTAATCTGTACATATCATTACATCACTTACTAATTCTGAAATTTTAATTCCAATTCTTCATTTAGGATTCTTATCATTTTAACCACAACTGACCAATAATTGACTCACACCTGAACTTTACATGTTATATAGCTAGATTTTATGTTATATTCATACTACACTGTAGAAGACAGCACTGTAGTACTGTACAGAATTTGTATAATAAAATATGAATTTACAATTCTTCACTTTATTAATCATTGTTTGTAACCTGGTTAACGCCAGACCAGGGGCGTAGCATTTCAAATGTGAGGGGGACAGAATGTCAAGCATTATACCTTTTTTTTACAATTGCATACTGCATTTATATTAAATGGTAACACTTTACAATAAGGTTTCATTAGTTATCTATCTATCTATCTATCTATCTATCTATCTATCTATCTATCTATCTGTTTTACTTAACCAAAACTGTCTTTCATATTGAAAACATTCAAACTTCATGCTTTTAAAACTTCTTCAAACTTTCTGGTAGGCTTTTTAAAGAAAACTTAACATTTGTCTACAAACCTTTTTAATCAAATTGTAAAGTGTTACCTTATTATATGGTATACATCATGTACACATGTTACAAGTACAACACTGCATGATTCAAGCTTTTTTTAAAAGCCAGTCTATTACTTTTCACCTGTGAACTTTCTTTTTTTTTTTTGAGTGTCATCCTCTTTCTGACCTGACAACCCTAGGCTCCCTGTTTCTTGATCAATCTTGACAACACAGAAGAAGAAAAAAAACATTAAATTAGTGCAATAATATTATTGAACCCTATAAATTAAGACCTATATCAGAACATTAATGCATACAATTGCATACTGCATTTATATTGAATGGTAACACTTTACAATAAGGTTTCATTAGTTATCTATCTATCTATCTATCTATCTGTCTGTCTGTCTGTCTGTCTGTCTGTCTTACTTAACCAAAACTGTCATTCATATTGAAAACATTCAAACTTCATGCTTTTAAAACTTCTTCAAACTTTCTGGTTAGGCTTTTTAAAGAAAACTTAACGTTTGTCTACAAACTTTTTTAATCTAATTGTAAAGTGTTACCTTATCATATGGTAAACATCATGTACACATGTTACAAGTACAACACTGCATGATTCAAGCAAATAAGTTCGATAATGGCAGAAAATTAGGCAAAGTTATTCATCAATGACAATGAGCAACCAAATTCGGATACCACATTACAACTTACAGTTCTTGACTTTTTTGCGAAAAAAAGTGTGAAGTGTTTTTCGCCGTTTTGAATTCCTTTCGACCTTCGACGATGGATTCAGTGCGGGTGCGAGCACGGGCGTGTGGTGATGCACGAGCGCGAGTGACTGATTACCATGGCAACGTGAAAGTCACGTGTAGATACAGTAGATAGGCGATCTTTTCTCTTTGAATTTTAAATCTGTATCTATAAATACACATTGGCTCGCGAAAACCTCAACATGTCGTGAACACTTCCACTATGAAAAAGTGCGGGGGACAAATTTACATTTTATAAAATGTGGGGGGGACACGTCCCCCCTACGCCCTTGCGCCAGACCACGTATCATTGAGAATGAGACATGGTCTGGAAACCACATATTCATTTTCTACTATTTGAGGCATGGTTTACGAATGCCCAGAGACGTATTATTGGGTGCTACGAATGCCTATCAAATGTGTCTGTACGTCACTCATAGCAAATCGGTTCAATTACATATGTAGAGTGACAGAAAATTAGATGAGGAAGAAGACGATGAATCAGAAATTTATGTTTACACAAAGGCTGTATCAAAAGAACTTCACGTCCGCTGCCGAGATGGATCCATAGACATAAACAAACTGCTATGGTGTGTCGCATAGACATCGTCATTGTCTTGCTGCTCCCTGCCTGTTCTGTGATTGATTCCCTATCTCAAGCGAAAAATTTGGTTAATGGTGTCCAGGCTAGTGATCGACCGATATATCGGCCGGCCGATATATCGGGCCGATATTTGACGTTTTTACGTGTATCGGAATCGGCCGATACACCGCTGCGCGTTCGCCGATAGTTTTTTTTTCCCCGGCGTTATTTATAGACAGGCGGCCACGGTCAGCTCTGTGCTGCTAGAGACGCTGCAGTTCACGAGCTCCGCCCTCCCCCACTAGCAGAGTGCAACCTGCTCTTCACGAGAATGGTAACTTAAACTTTCAAAGGATCTTTTAAATGTTTGACTGCTGAAATATTGTCAAACACTTTGAAAATGGAAACACGTCGCCCTATAACTGTTATGTGCTTGCAACTAAGCAAGTTTGTGGGTCCAAATGGAAAACGCCAATGCCTCGTCTATAAAACTTAACTGCTTGCCATTGTATTAGGGAGCTGCAAATAGCTAAGGTGTAGGCTATCCGTTCAGTATGCATTAGGACTGTCTATGAATATTCTACATTCGAATATGTATTAATTTTGAAGGTGAAAATTAATATTTGAATATGGAAAAACACGCCCGCGGTTGCAGACTAATAACGTTACCACAGCTGCACAGCTCGCTTGGAGCGCTCACTGTCGGTTATATACTGTGAAACTTCAATCACTGAATGAAGCCTGCTATATTTGGGACACGAGTCGCGACTCGCAACCTTAAATTGCTTGCACAAAACTCTTGATCAGCACTCAACATTTGTTTGTTGTTCATTTAACCGACGCGCAGAGAGCGTGAGGGCGAGAGAGAGAGAGAGAGAGAGAGAGAGAGAGAGAGAGAGAGTGCCTGAGCAAGTCCAGGCGAGAGAGTGAGCTCTGCGTATTGCTTTTTAATACGTTGTTAAATATGTTTAAACTCAAATAAACTATCTAATACTAGTAGTTATGTCTCTTTGCATTAATGTGTCCTGTTATTGACGTAATGCGCGTCAACAACAAAACGCGCTACGGGATGTTCGAATATGTTTTTTAGAGGGAAAATGCAAACGCCATTTGAGTAATTTTGACAGCCCTAGTATGCATACGGGTGCTGTAACGAACACTGGTCATACGCCGCCTTCACACTGGCAGTTGAAATCAGCTCCGATGCGGCTGCGAAACGACCGGAAGTCATTCATTTCCTATGGAGATTCGCAGACCGCATGCGAATGGGTCCGAAACGGGTCCGACCGAGTGCGGTGCGAAGAAAATCGTGTCCGTTGGTCATCCGGATGCGTTCAAAAATTTGAACTCTTGCGAAAAGCTACGGACGGTTCCTATCCGACAATTCCAGCGGAAGTTGAGCGTTGCTATGGTACTGATAAACAAACCTGAATTATTAACTTTTAATAAAATAAATATTAATTTTATAATGATAATTTGTGATGTCATTTTTTATTTTCATGACTTTCTAACGTTTATAAGGGCAGTTAATACAATTAAATTGAAGGTAGACATTGAACTATTGACCACTATATCACATTTTTTAGCCGACCTGACATGTCAACGTCCTGAGCAACTTTCCTCACGCAGCATAACCCTCATCAGAGAGATCATACAGAACTGACAGAATCAAACTTTAATCTCTCCGCCATTTTTGTTCTACCCGCGTCCGACGCTTTTCACTGTGTAGTACGACGTCCGTTGGGAACGTATTGCGTATTACGGAGCTGATTTCAACTGCCAGTGTGAAGGCAGCGATAGGATTAAGTAATGCCAACGTTGTTCAGTGTTTTTTGTGGGAGATTTATTCAGCGCTCTCCTGGCTGAGGTTTGGACGCGTGTGGTGTGTGTCTCCCTCGCCATCGCAGTGATATAAAGAGACTAGACATGCTCATTTTATTTTATGTAGAAAAATTGAAACCATGCAGTATATAGTTCGTTTCTTTTAAAATGAAGTACAGTGTGCACTGTGCACTTTATTATGCTGGTTGCTACTGTGTGCAATAGTGTAATTATTTAATTTATGCTTAAATATTTATTTTCAGCACTGAACTTTTTTTGTTCTACTTTATGTTTTTAATATTTGTTAAATTGTTTATCTACTTCTTCTTGTTCTACCTCACATGTTTTTACTATTTGTTAAATATTAATTTTTGAAGTTAATTAAATGTTACTTTTATTAAATTGAGACCTGTAACATTTGTTAACATCATGTTATTTTTAAGATGTAAATTGAGGGAGCAAAATGTATCGGCTCCAAATATCGGCTCAAGAAAATCGGCAGCCCGTATCGGTCATCGGCTAAGGCTGATGGGGAAAAAATCGGTATCGGTATCGGCACTAAAAAATCCATATCGGTCGATCCCTAGTCCAGGCTGCCTAGCTGTGTGAATAAAATCGCACTGTGGCAAGGCAGCATGGGGAAACCCAGGCTACATTGTTTGTGTATTGATGTGTGATATTCCACCTTATGCTCTTTTGCACTGCCTGTACTCATACTGTAATCAGTAAGCAAATATAAATTCTATTGCAGATATTTATTTTTTTGCAATAAAGTACCCTACAGATTAGCATACATTGAATGTGGAGCTCTTAACATTATAACAGAGCTAAATATTTTGGGATACTGATCCATTCATAGCAAAAACATAAATGTATTACTTAATTTAATAAATTATTATTATTTTTTTTTTAATTTTGTACATGAAAACATCACCGGTATTATTAAAAATACAACATTAAGAGATTGAGGAACAATGGAAACCTTTCTGAGACGCGTCTTGGATACAAATTCCACTGGAAATACGTCCAGAGACGCATGAAATGGACATTCTGTACAAATGTAGAATTTGGTTAGAAATAAATTACTTAACTTGAAAAGAGGATGTCTAAAAGTTAGAATGCAAAACAATTTTTAAACATCTAAAAATCTAAACAGCACTGAAACAAATATAAATATTATGAGAACTTTCCAAATGGATGAAAATGTTTAATAGACAAGCAATGCAAAGAACTGACTGTATTGTGTAACATTTTATACCTGTGTCAGTCTTTTTTTGCCGCTTTCTCTTTGCTGCCATGTTCACAGCTGATTTGCTGTGAAGGAAAACAATTTTTTAGCCTTAGTTCAATTTCAGATTTGAAATCACCAATAAAATCTGACAACTACAGTCTGTCTCATTATTGTTTATGCTATATTCCTAAGTATATATATATATATATATATATATATATATATATACAAAATATATATATAAATAAATAAATAAAAATTGGAGCAGATTGGAGCAGCCAATACGCATGAGCAGTCATGAGCAGACCCTCAGAATACTGTCTATTTCTAGAGCCACCGGAGCTTCTAACAGCAGTTGGGATGACATATTAACTTTTCTAAAGTATTAACTATATATAACTCTATATAATTATATATAGACTTTGCTTCACCCCATTATCTTCTACTCACCATTCTGGTTTTAATATGACTCCCTCTTTCTCTCTTCTCTCTTCCTCAACAGGTCTCTCTGGTTCTTCCCTTCCATTTTCCGTCTGTTGTTCTTCAATGTCTGCATTTTTCACTGATAAAATGTCTTCATCTTCTACAGCCCCTTCATCTTCTAAGCCCTGTCTCTCTGTTCCATCACCCTCTGTGTCCTCTTGCCGTTATTTTCCTGGACTTTCGAATCTCTCTTCCACAACAGGCCTCTCTGGTTCTTCCTCCCCACTTTCTATTTGTTGTTCTATGACCTCTTCTTCTTCTGGAGTCAAACCTTTAAAAAAGGCACAATTAAAGTCATTTTAAAACTTTGAAATAAAGTTTAGTTAAACAAAGAAACTTGTATAGCTACAGTATTTTGGTATCAGTGCTTGCAAATACAATTTACCCTGTAAAATATGCTCAAAGAGGATGAGCATTTTTTCCATCACCATATGTCCCTCAGGTGGGAACTCAACTGGGCACTGGACCTCTGCTTTCCACTTTTTGCCCCTCGAATATTTCCCTAGTAGAAGGAGAGGAACATATCGTCTCGGTTACGGATGTAACCCTCGTTCCCTGAGTAGGGAACGGAGACGTTACGTCAGAAGTGACGGAGATTGGGGGTTTCGCATAGAAAGCCAATCCTCTTCGAGTATTTAAAAACGAGCCAATGGCATGCAATGCCTTGGGGCTGCGAAAATTTGCATAGCGTACTCCGCCCTACTCCGTGAGTATAAAAGGAGGAAGTGAACGCAACCGCAGTATGTCTTCGCTGAGGAGCCAAGACTGAACTCGGCGTCTACCCAGCGATACAGCAGAAGTGGCAGGGAGACGTAACGTCTCCGTTTCCTACTTAGGGAATGAGGGTTACATCCGTAACCGAGACGTTTCCTTTCGTAGTCACTTCGAGTTACGTCAGAAGTGACGGAGATTGGGGGTCTGTGCCATCACGCCATCTTCAAGCTGTCTTCCAGTGCCCTGCGAAAGTCTGGACCCCTGAAAACCTTCCTTAGGGGATCCCGCTTTAACACAGGAATACCAAGGTACACTGGGAAACATATCCCGGGAGGGATATGCAACCAGATGCCTACCAAAGGGAGGACTTACAAATACGCATATGGCCGC
This sequence comes from Pimephales promelas, assembly GCF_988280905.1. Lineage (NCBI taxonomy): Eukaryota > Metazoa > Chordata > Actinopteri > Cypriniformes > Leuciscidae > Pimephales > Pimephales promelas. The sequence continues at coordinate 26,979,260 of NC_142770.1, read as the reverse complement.
AAGGAACACATATGGAATCACTGGAGCACCAACCGCAGGTGGCTACTGGAATTTAACTCCAGGGGTGGCAGATGGCTTGCCAAGGGAAGACACATGCTCAGAGAGGCTTACAGTGGAAATACACATGAGACAGTTACCATGGGGAACCGTGCACATGGAGGCACCCAGCCAGCATCCAGAGCAACAGCAGTGGTGCCCGCATCGTAGGTGCTGGAGGACTCAAGGCTTCAAAGGAAGAACTGAGGAGATATCGCACTTATCCAGTCCGTGGAGTGGAATGGCGAGCAAGCGAAGACACCTAAGCGGGTCCAGTACCGGCGGAAGCGAGTACGTGAGAGGACACCGGCTCAATTCGCAGATTATAGAATCTGGCGAAGGTGTTGGGTGTCGCCCAGCCTGCAGCTCTGCAAATGTCTGTTAGCGAGGCGCCGTGCGCTAGAGCCCAAGAGGAGGCCACACTCCGAGTGGAATGGGCCGTCACACCAAGGGGGCACGGACAGCCTTGCTGCTGGTAAGACAAAGCAATGGCGTCCACTATCCAGTGGGACAGCCGTTGCTTTGAGAGAGCCCTTCCCTTCTGGCTCCCCCCATGACAGACAAAGAGCTGGTCTGAGGTCCTGAAACACCGCGTTCTGTCGACATAGGTGCGGAGAGCACGTACCGGACAGAGCAGTGCCAAGGCTGGGTCTGCCTCCTCCAGGGGCAGCGCTTGCAGGTTCACCACCAGGTCCCGGAGGGAGTGGTAGGAACCTTGGCCATATATCCAGGCCGGGGTCTCAGGAATACGTGAGAGTAAGCCGGCCCGGCCCGGCCCGTGCAGGTCCCTTACTCTCCTGATGGAGACCAATGCAATCAGGAGTGCTGTCTACATAGGACAGGGCAAAAACTCTACCGACTGCAAAGGCTCCAGGGGAGGCCTCTGCAGAGCACTTAGATCTAATGAGAGGTCCCCAGAGGGCAGGAGGGGAGGGAGGCGGATTTAGCCCCCTCGCTCCCCTCAGGAACCTGATGACCAGGTCATGCTTCCCATAGACTTACCTTTCACTGCATCATGAGACGCGGCAATGGCCGCGACATAAACCCAAAGGGTGGAGGGCGACAGCCTACGCTCCAACCTTTCTTGCAGGAAGGAAAGCACGACTCCGATCAAACATCTCCGGGGGTCTTCTCAGCGAGAAGAGCACCAGCTGACGAAGAGGTTCCACTTCAACGCGTACAGGTGTCTCGTGGACGACGCTCTAGCGGAAGTGATGGTTGCCGCCACCGCAGGTGGCAACGAACTCAAACCTGCCCCGTCCCGTCCCGGAGCCACATGTGTAGTCTCCAGGATCAGGACGAGGGTGCCACGGAGTGCCCCGTCTCTGAGTGAGTAGATCTTGTCTCAGAGGAATAGGCCAAGGAGGTGCTGTCGCGAGGAGCAAGAGTTCGGAAAACCACGTCTTGGTGGGTCAATAGGGGGCTACCAGCAAGACCTGCTCCTTGTCCTCCTTGATCTTGCATAACACCCGTGCAAGGAGGCTCACTGGGGGAAACGCATACTTGCGTGGGCCCCGCGGCCAGCTGTGCGCCAGCGCATCTGAGCCGAGCGTACCGTCGGTCAGGGAATAAAACTGGGCGCAGTGGGATGAGTCCCGGGAGGCGAACAGATCTATCTGTGCCTCCCCGAACTGGTCCCAAATCAGCTGGACCGACTGGGGATGGAGTCGCCATTCGCCGGAGATAGGACAGACCCGTGACAGATCGTCGGCTGCCATGAATACGCATCCGTGGAGACAACGAGATACCTGGAATCTCGCTGAATAGGGACGCCGGTCCGTAAAAAGCTGAGGTTCGACCACGGGAAGAAGGTTCGGCGGCACGCTGGAGTCACTGGAACTCGGAGCGAGCCGCGATGCCATGCCCACCTCGGGACTCGATCGCAAAACCACAGCTGAAGCGGTCTCATGAAGCAAACCGAGCGCCGTAGCCGCGGCCACGGATGCCATATGCCCCAGGAGCCTCTGAAATAGTTCAGTGGAACCGCACTCTTGCCCTCGAACTGTCGAAGACAAGTCAGCAGTGAGTGCGCGCGCTCGCTCGTGCGCTGCGCGGACATGGCGACCGAGTCTATCTCCATGCCGAGAAAAGAGATCCTCTGCACGGGGCAAAGTTTGCTCTTTCCCCGGTTGACCCGAAGGCCCAGACGGGCTAGGTGCCTGGTCCAGGTCTCTGTGTTCGCAAACCTGTTCTCGAGAGTGTGCCAGTATCAGCCAGTCGTCGAGATAAATCAGGGTGCGAACCCCGTGTTCGCGAAGGGGAACAAGGGCTGCCTCGACGATCTTCGTGAAGACGCGAGGTGACAGAGCTAACCCGAAAGGGAGAACCGTGTACTGATGCCTGGCCTCGAGGCAAACCGAGAGCGGTCTGTGTCGAGGCAATATGGAGACATGAAAGTACGCGTCCTTCAGGTCGATTGCTGCAAACCAATCCTGAGGCCAAACGCATTCGAAAATGCGTTTGGCTGTGAGCATTTCGAACGGTAGTCGAAGGAGAGTACGGCTCAAAATGCACAGATCCAGGATTGGCCGTAACCCACCGGTCTTCTGAGGACAGTGAAGTATGGGCTGTAGACCCGGACCTCACCTCGGCTGGAGGGACCGTCTCGATTGCACCCTGCGCCAGGCAATCTCCGCTCTCGTGACCGGGCATAGCCACCGACCACCGTGGAGCGAACTCCCCTAAAGCGGGGAGGAGACCTCGCGAATTGAGTCGCGTAGCCGAATCTGATCGTTCTGATGACGCAGCGGGACAGGTCGGGGAGCTCTAGCCGGGATCCCAGGAACTGAACCAGCGGAGTCATGCGAACCACAGACGTCCCCCCGGAGGGGCAGCGGTACAGGGAGACCGGCATGCGCACGGGAGTTACCCTGTGCGGATGCACAGTCGATCCCCGTTCCCCAACAGAAGAGACCAGGGAAGGCAGAGCGTTCCACGGGGGTCTGTTCTGCCTGGGGTCTGGCGATAGAGGGGGAGGGGAGTCGTGTAGTCGGGGGACGGCACACGCTCCCATCCACACCCTCAGAGACAGAGAGGAATGAACAGGGCGACGCACTGGACGTCGTGCGCGCTCATTCCAGTCTGTGTGCTCAATGACAGTGTCAGCTTTTCCTCAACCAGCTCAAGGAGCTAGCTAGAACAAAAGATTCTCCACCGGGGAAAGGAGGGGCCCTGCTACCACCTCCTGAGAAAAACCATGACACTATCACTGAGCGGCCCGCCTCAGGAACATCGCTTCGCCTGGCGTTTAGCGGGGCACACGGCCTGAGGGGGGGGGGACTTTTTTTTTTAAGTGCATGTCAGTTCCGCATGCAACTCGGGGAAAAAGGAAATTGTGGTTGGCCGTGGCCGTGAGGCGGCAGCGTTACCCAAAAACCAATTATCCATCCGCGAGAGATCGGGATAGGGCGGAGTTTCACCCCCACCCGATGCTCACGGAGGCCCGAGATAGCATGGCCATCATCGCGGGATCAGACACGGCGACTCCGACGCTCCCGAGGGAGGCAACGCGGCCGCATCCTCACTTCCCGAGGAGTCAAGCCCGCCTTGTGATGCTGCGATCGTCATCGCATCACTCTCTGGAGCGCTGAACGAAACAGACGGTACCTCAGAGAGGCAGACGTCTGAAGCGATACAGCGCTCACTGGCTCTAACACAGGAGCGGTGGGTGTGACCCGAGGCTTTAACTAACGTCGGGGGTAGTGTCACACATTCACCGTCATATCACCCTATCCGTGAGTTGAAGAGCTTCTATTTTTAGAAGCAGAACGAGTAACGGACACGGGGACTCTCACTATCAGATCATTGAGTCTCGATCACAGTGTAGAGATGCTCATGTTCCCCTTTAGAAGGAACATGAGTCATCCGCGAACACTGCTACTGCATGCTGAAGCCCAGGCACACACAGAGCAGCGATCGCGACCATCAGAAAATGACATGAAACGACCGCACCCAGAAGAACACGAGCGAGTCGTCTTTAAAAAGACGTGCCGCGTGCAGCACTTTCACTTAGAGAGGAGGAAATTCACTCTTTCAGCGCTGAGGCGACCAGGGAGAAGCGCAAAGTCTGGCAGACCACTGCTCAGATCGCAGGCGATGCAGAATCTCGCTGGGTACCGCCGTCACACCAACACTGAAGAGGACGCTCGTCTCGAAGAGTCTTGAACAGTGAGAATGGCTTTCAGGAGTGAAGAGTTCTCTTGGCTCCGAAGCGAAAACATACTGCGGTTGCGTTCACTTCCTCCTTTTATACTCACGGAGTAGGGCGGAGTACGCTATGCAAATTTCCGCAGCCCCAAGGCATTGCATGCCATTGGCTCGTTTTTAAATACTCGAAGAGGATTGGCTTTCTATGCGAAACCCCCAATCTCCGTCACTTCTGACGTAACTCGAAGTGACTATGAAAGGGAACCTAGGGCTTTCAGCTTCTACATCTAAAATATAAGAATGTCAAATGGTACAGCTTTTAAAAAATATGCTTATCATCATGTGACTCCAAGCCAAAGTGTGTGTGTTTTTTTTTCAAATGTCCAGGCTTATTATTTATATTATACCATAGAATTTTTTGAAAGGATATTCAGACTGTACTAAAAAAAATATAAAAAATAATATAAAATAAATAGTAAGTAAATGGTTTGCTAAAGTTGAATATGACAAGCTTTCAGCTTTCAATGAATATTAGTTCACTGGTCATATTTGTAACACATCCAGGAAACCTTTTTTAGGTTATGCAAGGCTAACTGCTATTTACTTGAATGGGGAACTCGAAAAATATTGTAAAATCAATCAAATCCGACATGATCACCGATCTGTCATAAGATCAAATAGAGTTAAAACTAAATATTGTTGAGATTTAGGCTATTGTGAATGTGCAGCAGTTCTCCTTTTTCTGGGAACCAGAAATTCAAATGGCAGCTGCAGTGATGAGTGACTTTACCAACTGCCTATTAGCGCTTTTATTTACAAAAGTTCTGCCCATTAGTGGCAAATTAGTAGCCTGGCTGCGCCCTCCTACGCACTTCCGCTCAATTTCATTTTACTTCTGTACTACATCTGGGATCGCTCCATATCCTTAGGTTTCGAGAAATCAATTTTTTGTAGGACCAATCAGCGAATAGAGGGAGTGGCTGAGAAAGATGACGTTGATGTAAGCGCGTCAGTTTGAGTTCAGTAATGGCAGCGGAGAAAGACGTGAGAAAAGCTATTCGGTCCGTTGTTGGAAAAGAAACTGCCGAATATACAGAATTTAAAGCCGGATTGTTATCGTCTAACATCTTGTTGCACAAGTGAAGGAGGCAGAAAGTTTGGAAGTTTGTGCTGGGCAGTTCGTGCACGATGACCGTGACATTTTGGACGGACGGTTTAGCCTGGTGTTCGCGGTGTTTAGAAGCCCCGAGTCTTGGCTGCTAAACTATTGTTGAAGATCCGCTCAGGAGTCATGTCAGTCGCTCATATTCCCAACTGTAAATTTACTGATTCTTGTGATGAATAGAACATTTTGAGCCCCTTTGTGCACTCGTGCAGGAGGTTGGTGTGTCAGTTTTACATGTTGTAAATCATACAAATTGGTTGTAATTAAAAAAATAATAATAATTGTCATAAATAAAAATGTGAAAAACCATACTTTGAAGATATTTGATTTTCAGTTTTAGACGGCAATGGTTAATTTGTTTTACTAAAAAATATAAATGCCACATAAAAATGTACAAACACATACTTTGAAGACCATAATTAAGGTAATTAAAAAACAATAAGACGTAATATGAAAAATTTTTGTTTATTACACATCTGCAGATAGAGACAGACTGATCATTCACTGTAGCTGCTACAGCATTTGCGGCAGATCAGAAAACGACCACAGCGGTGTATTTGTAATGATTAGACACAGCTTCCACCGTTGAATGAATATATCACTGTCCTTCGTGTCAAATATACATTTCGAATTAATAATTGTTCCTAGATTAACAAAACCTGCGGCGCTCGTTGACTGAAATCCTATTGTAAACATAATCCTACAAGGAAGGAAACGTTTCTCAATGGAGCGGTTCCAGACTCTATGTGGAAATGAAATGAACTAGAGTCTGGTTTAACCAGGCTAGCAAATTAGTGGAAATAATATGAAATTATTTTAAACTCATAAATTAATAAATAAACTCATTTATTTTCATTATCATGAATTTTTTTCAGAATTGGTCAAAATAAACAGTATGTGATTGTTTTTGGGCTGTTGTAATCTACATATCTGTGATCTACACGTAATGCCTGGTAAAGACTTGACCTGACCTCGTCATAAATTAACCAAAAAACATATAATGCATCAATAAAAAGTAATCAGTATTAGTAAAAGTAACTAAAACAGCCCTCTCAATCTTACGCTAGGTTTTATCCTAAAATACATTATTTTAAACAGACATTAATCGCCTGACTGTATGGGGCTGCATGTGCATTGCTCACTTTAAAGAATAACTGACAGCATTGGCACACGGATATCGAAAGCTATTGGTATTTGCAAATTACAATAATGTGAGCTAACAATAACTGAAATGTTTTATTCTTTTGCTAAATACTTACTTGTGTTTTCTGACGACGAGTTAGATGAACGAGGCAAACTTGAGCACTGCAGGGGGCGTGAAAGCGACGAGGCGAAGGCGCCGAAAATGTGTAACGATCGATTGGTTACCAAGCCAGTGGGTGTTTCCATACCTGGAGCAGCAAAGGACTAAAACTCAGGGCAAATTATGTACCTTTTTTAATTTATTAATTTATTTGTATTAATGATTGGTCAATACTTTTACTATTCCGAACACAATCACAAAAAAGAAACAAAAACGCGTGTATTTGTAAGCAAAAAAGTCTAAATCAGAGAGCAGAACAAATAGAGCAGAACAAATAAAGCAGACAGACATAACTACTATAACTAGCATAAATGATTCACATTGAATTATTGCAAAGTCTTTAAACATTTTGTTTCACGGAAATTGATTATTCAGAATTAAACTGTAAAAATATAAAAAAAATAATGTTTGCTTTTACTTCTTATGTATTAAATACAGGCAATTGGTTGTCACGTCTGTAACATTGTTTTATCCTCATAAATTCGAACACGAAAAATAAAATAAAATGAATATTTTATGTTCTGTGGAGAGCCAACCTCATTTGATTTGTGCAGTGTAATTGAATTACAAAAAATATTTATTTTGCCTCCTTAAAGATTTTTTTGTCACGCATGAATGCATGTCTATTTCCTTAATATTAAATATGAAAACGCAGACTGATATTTTTCTAATGTCTGGACTCCTTTGAGGGAGTAGCATGGATAGCCTAAACAAATGTTTCAATATATTGGTATTAATGCTTTTTCTGAGAATTTATATTTCAAGTTTTGACTGCAAATGCCACGTCCATAACGCTGGAATTCCCCAATTTTAAATAATTTATCCTCAACTAGTTTTGTGGTGTGTACGTATTTTATAATGTTAACCTCAAATAATACTAATAGAAGGCCTAATTTAAAGATGTGCATTGGATCTGGACGGAGTATAACGCTGCGTTGGAAGGGGTGTCTCGCGATTCTGCAGATTTGTGGATCTGACTCGGCCTTACCATATGGGCCCGGGGCTGACTTGCTACGCCACATCCTGGGCCCCTTTCCTGCAAGATCGGCGGCGTTTGAGGGGCCCCTAATTGGCACGGGGCCCTGGGGCGGCCGCACCCAAGCACCCACGCTATCTCCGCTACAGATTTCATGGCTTTTTCCACTTCAGCCATACTATCTGCATCACAAACATTTTTAAAACTCTCATCTACTTTGGGGATCCAATCTTTAATAAGATCAAAGAATGCATCTGTGTGTGAATAAGAGGAGGAATACAGTTTACTAGAAATTGTAGATTTCCTTAGAAATCTCATCAGGATCTGTGCATTCTTGGTTATTAATTACCAAAGACTCAATACAATTACGCTCCTGTCTCCTTTTCTCCAATCTACAAAAATATGGGTTCACCCTCCTCTATCCACTTTGCCCTTGATCTTATATACGCACCTTTGGCTTTATCAACATAAATGTTGTCTATAGAGAAGATTGTATAATAAGGCCCTGTCCCAATATCCGCACTTGCGCCCTTGTGCCCCTCAATGCGCGTTCTCGCTAAGGGGTGCAAGACCGTAGGGTGTCCCAATCCTCTAATAGTGTTCTCCAGGGGTGATCAAAAGGGCACTTAATGCACCCTTTTCGTAAGTGCGCATCAGACCTCACTTTGCTATAGGATATTACCCAGGATCCTTGTAGGGGAGAACGGTTGCTATGGTGCTGTTCGGGAGCGGAAACTCCAAAGATAAAGGATGCCGGTGTGGTGAAGAATTTTTCAAAAATATTTGTGTTATTGGGTCACGAAATGTAGTTTTAAGAGTTTTTCAGTCGAGAATATAGTTGTTTAAAGTTAAAATCTTTTTATGAGGCGATATGTCTCAATACAGAGTACTTCAAAAACAAGTTAAAAGGGAACTTAAGCTGGCCAAACGTAATTATAAAAACAAAGTCGAGAACATGCTGAGCACAGGCAACTCACGTCCTGCATGGGACGGCGTGAAAGCCATGATGGGGATGCAGCCTAAGAAGGGTCCGATTTCCATAAATGGTATAATAATAATAATAAAACTTTATTTTATATAGTGCCTTTAAAAGTAGTATCTCAAAGCACTTTACATAAAAAATAATGGAATTAGAAAGATGCACAACAGTCTAGGCAATAAAAACTAAACAAGCAATAAAATAAAAGGCAAATATAATAACAATCACAGTGATCACACAATCACATAAAAGCCACCCTAAAAAAAAATACGTTTTAAGGGAGGATTTAAAAACTCTAAGTGATTCTGCATTTCTAATCTCAGAGGGCAGGGAATTCCACAATTTTGGAGCTAAAGAAGAAAAAGCCCGATCACCCATAGTTTTTAGCCGTGTTGTTTGGACGGTTAAAAGACCAGCTTCAGAAGATCGCAAAGCACGTGTAGGAGTGTAGGGGGTTAAAAGCTCACGCAAATATTGAGGGGCCAAGTTATTCAGGGCCTTATAAGTGAGCATGAGGATTTTAAAATCAACACGAAAACTGACTGGAAGCCAGTGCAATTTTTCCAGGATTGCTGTAATGTGTTCCCTTGCACTGGTCCCAGTCAGAATTCTAGCAGCTGAATTTTGAACCAACTGTAATTTACTTAGGGTAGCTTTAGAAACCCCAGCCAGCAAAGCGTTACAATAATCAATTCTTGAAAAAACAAAAGTATTGATTAACTTTTCAGCCACAGAGAATGTCAACAAAGAACATAATTTGGCAATGTTTCTGAGAAGAAAAAATTATGTTTTGACTGTGTTACGAACATGATGGTCAAATGTTAAATTGGCGTCAAATATCACCCCCAGATTTTTTAGTTTAGTTTGCAATTTCAAAGCTGAGCCATCCACACTTAAAGTTATGGACTCTGCTTTACGCAACTGATGAGGTGAACCAATAAGCATCATTTCAGTCTTATCACTTTTCAGACAGAGAAAGTTTTCAGACATCCATTTCTTAATCTCAGTAAAACACTGAGAAATAAAAGACACAGGCATATTGACATCAGGTTTTGAATGTAGATAAATCTGAGTGTCATCGGCATAAAAGTGAAAGTTAAGACCAAGTGTTCTTAAAAGTTGGCCAAATGGAAAAATGTAAATACTAAAAAGTAACGGGCCCAAAACTGATCCCTGGGGAACACCAGAGCGCACCACACCGACCTCAGACTTGCAAACACCCATCACAACAAACTGCTTGCGATCAGAGAGATAGGACTTAAACCAATTTAATGAAGAATCAGAAACTCCAAAGATGGTCTCTAAGCGATTGATTAAAATCGAGTGATCTATAGTGTCAAAAGCGGCACTAAGATCAAGAAGGATCAGTATAGATAGACGGCCAGAATCAGAAGCCATTAACAAATCATTAGTCACTTTGACCAGTGCTGTCTCAGTGCTGTGCAGTTTCCGAAATCCAGACTGAAGTGGCTCAAAAAGATCATTAGCAGAAAGATGAGACAGTAGTTGAGAAGCCACTGTTTGTTCTAAAATTTTGGCGAGGAATGGAAGATTAGAGATGGGTCGAAAATTATTCAGATTATCAAAGTCCATGTTGTTAGTTTTTGGTACAGGGGTGACAGCAGCAGTTTTAAGTGCAGCTGGCACAACACCAGTGCACAGGGAGTTATTGATAATTCTCAAAACAAAGGGAGAGAGGGAATCAAAACATGATTTAAAAAGGCAAGATGGTATAGGATCAACTCTAGAAGTTGAGGCTTTCAGTTTTGAAACCGTATTACCCAGAGACTGGGAATCATGAATTGCAAAATTAGAGAGCGAGACACCAGAAAATGCAAATGTATCTGAAGAGGAGGCAGCAACGGTATGAGTGGCAACAATGTGGTTTCATATATTGTCAATTTTGGTGCTAAAAAATTCCAAAAACATATTACAAAGGTGAGTTGAAGCAGGGACATTAGAGACGCTGTGATTTTTAAGCAGCTTGTTGATTGAGTGAAACAGTTTTTTTGGGTTTCTCTGATTGCTGACAATTATACGAGAAAGATAAACAGATCTTGCTGACACAATTTCAGCCTTATATTTGAGTAAGCTGTCTTTCCAGGCCTGGTGATGAACAGCTAAACCTGATGTGCGCCATCTACGCTCCATTTTGCGACACAAAGTCTTCATGGCACGCAGATCATCATTGTACCAAGGAGCGGAGCGTGCAAAAGAAACAGATCGTGATTTCCAGGGAGCCAGCGTATCCAGGCCAAACAACAGTACAGAATTCAGCATTGAAACATTGGCTGCGTCCAAAACCGCATACTCAATTAGTAGGTACTTAATTTCAATAAGTACTTACTCAACGAGCGCTAAAAGAGTAGGTACTTTATAGCCAAATCTCGTTGAGTATGAATGAGAACCGGACATCTGCCATGTTGACGTTATCATGTGACCTACTACGACGCGTTATCATCATATCACAAGCGCAAAGAAATGAACAGCGACACGTTTAATTCTTCTATCTATAAATATCTTGACATTGATGAAACTTTCTCATTTTGTTGTGGTATTGTTGAAGAAACAGCTGATATTTTTTTTATTAAGAAACCCCCAAATCGTCACCTCTTGAATATATGTTGTTAATTTCTTTATTTTATACCCAAAACGTTTCTCCTTTAAGTTTTCCTCCTTTTCTTGATGAATTTACCTCGTTTCATCCCTCAGACCTATAACAACAAAACAACATTTTACATGTATTATGAAGAACTATTTAAAGATATTTAGCCTTGTTATTGTTCCTTTTTCCTGTATTATGATGTAAACAAACCAATGATCTTTATGTTTTCTGTTTTGTCATTATGACTATTATGGTATCTTTCCATGATCTTGTATGTAATACGTTTATAAGTTTAAATTATGAGTGACAGGTGTACTAACACTTCATAACATCAGTGACTCGACAGCACAACCTAGAACAGTTTTCCTCTGCGTTTGTAATGTCTGCACAAAGGAGACGGGCAGCTGGTCGAAGATCTCTTTTGGAGAAAACTGTTGATTTTATACTCGAAAAATGTAAGTATCACTCCTTAAAAATTAATATTACCTCAGAATGAATTGCATTGTTAGCCCACCCCAAAACTTAAACAAAATAATAATATTAAATGCTGACCAATACTTAATTATATAACTTTTTTATATACTAAAAATATAATTTAATATAACAAGCAAAATGTAATTTGTTTTGTCATATGACAGTTATGCATGAATACATTTATATTCATAAATGCAGTGAAACATCTCAATTATCAGTCAATCGATGAATTAATGGATACATTAATTAAATAATTCAATTTTATATACTGACAACAATAATAAAAATGAATAAATGAGTAAAAGAACAAATAAAAGTAACCATCACAATAAACAAATGCATTATACAAGTCAACAACACATGAAACAAAGCTTTATTCAAACTACAAGCATGTATTTACAGGGCTGAACACCACATCCTAATGCCGTCTCAACACAGCGGTTCCCATTCTGCGGCTTTATTCTGATGAATTCACCAGAGGGGACTGTGCCTTCGTCCCGGAGCTTGTTGCTGCGCTGCGCTTCACAATCTGAGGCAATAAGGGCAGGTGGAGAGATAGAGGGTCTTGTAAGGGCAGGTGGAGAGATGGAGGGACTCATCCATGGCACCACTTCCAGGATGCAGCTCTAGGCTCCTCATCCTCAGTGCTCACACCAGTCTGCAGACATTTCAGATCCTACAAAAATGCACAAACATTATACAAAAGCAGTAATTTTAACACAATGTCATTTGATTTATGTATTAAAAATAACCTTACTTTATATTTGAGTAAAATCCCTAAAACAAATGCTGCCATCATCTTTCCTTGCAGGTCTTGCTCCACCACAAAAGCTATGCAGCAAATGCACAGAAATCAAGAATCAGAAAAGTGTTGTAATTTCTCTACTTGAAATTTGTACAATAATTCAAATAAACTACAATTTAAGATTGAATAGATTTTGTTATCCATTTCTGTAGTATACTCACTCAGAGCCTTTCATGACAGCATTCAGCATCATGAGCCTCTCTCCAGCAGATAAACACACGCGTGTTCTTCTGTCCCTGTAACATACAGACAAGATTCACATTACGAGTTCAACACTGAATTTACATGCTGAGGTTGATGTGTTAACTCACTTTTAATCCAACTTAAATGTTCCTCAATATATCAACACTAATAAGGGACAAATTAAATATAACATATTTAGTTACTTTATAGATTTGTTTATTTACCTTATTTACAGTAGGCCTACATTTGTGTAATGTAAGTAGTGTTGACAACAGTGAATTATCCTTCATATTAATAGCACACATAACGTTACATCACTCAGATGTATTTTTCATGTTGGGATGTGCTCATCTGCAATACTTAAACAATATTTTCATTTCAGATGTAAATAGACATTTTAAATAAGCGTATTTAAGATGTAACGTTATATGGTTATGTAAATCCATTTTAGAAACTTACGTGTAGCGTACTTACTGGAGCTCCCCAGTTTAACTAACTAATAAAACATGTGTTTACAGCAAAATCACAACTATACTATACTGTCTAAGTCCTTTAGACCTTCAACAGTTAAAACGTTTACTCTATAGTAGTTTAACACATACGATTTAAACACAAGAAACCGTGTTTACTCACATTTGAAAACCCCTGCTGATCTCCGATGTTGATAATTACGTATGCTCTCCCGTGGCCTTCTGGGATAGAAGAGTATCCATCGGATGAACACTCAAAAATCGGGGCGAAAGCAGGAGATCATCCGGGAACTTCTCGCCTACTCTTTTATGAGTACTGAGGTTTCGGACATACTACTCCTTTCAAATACTGTTTCCCCCTACTATATAGTACGAAAGTAGGAATATTCGGACGTACTATAAGTATACGTATGCCCGAATCTCGCGATAATTAGTACGTCACTCTGGTAATTCTCGCCTACTCTTTTATGGATACTAAGGATTTGGACATACTTATTCGCTCGCCTACTGCTTTTTCCATACTATATAGTAGGGAAGTATGCGGTTTCGGACGCAGCCATTGTCATTCAGATCAGCAGATAGAGAGTCACAGTTTAAAAGAGAAAAATCAGAGGGCTCAATAGATCTCCAATTCCTATAATTTATGATGCGTGAAGTGATTGTATACATGACTGGTATTTCCAAATTAAAAATGACAGCCCGGTGATCAGACAGACCTAAATCAGTGGTAGATAACTGAGTCACAAATGAACCACTGGAAATCACAAGGTCTAAAGTGTGGCCTTTATCATGCGTAGGACAGTCCACTAGTTGGTCTAATTCAAAGCACTCCAATATGGACAGAAAGTCTTTTGTTATTGCGGAGTCTTTTATATCCATATGAATGTTGAAATCCCCCAGTAAAAGAATTCTTTCAAATCTGAGGAAGAGAAAAGACAACATATCTGATAATTCAGATAGAAAGTCTTTATTAGTCTTAGGAGGCCTGTAGAGTGTAGCCACTACAGTCGGAAGGGGCGTAGAGACACTCAGAACAAGACATTCAAATGAGTCAAATTTGGGAGCAGCCACGGGACACAAGTTGAACTTTAAACTGTGCAGCACGATGATACCCCCACCTCTACCAGAAGAATGCGGGAGATCAAATAATCCATAGCCAGCAGGAGTCAGATCTTGCCCTCTCTAATGAATTAAACACCTTTTATAATCGCTTTGATATTTATGATTTTAGTGAGGAGCTGTCAGTTTTTAATAACGTTGCCCCCGGGCAGTGTAAAGTCCAGATTGACAGAAAAAGGTCCTGACACTCTTTAGAGGTACAAATGAAAGAAAAAGTCCCGGCTCTGATGGCATTGGTGGCCGTATATTGAAGAACTGTGCTGAACAGCTCGTAGACATTTTTTGTTTTATTTTTAGAATGTCTTTGCATCATCACACCGTTCCTCGCATTTGGAAAGACTCAATTATTGTTCCGGTGCCTAAAATCAAATCTCCAGTGTCCCTTAATGACTTCAGGCCTGTGGTGTTGTCACGGGTGACAAAATCGCTCAGTAACGGAACCTTCTTGAGAGTCCTGAGTTTCCTAGGGGAACGTATTGGGTGCAACACTCCACTACGGTTCCGGGTGTGATGGAAACATGCCCGTACTGATTAGCGCTAATGCATTGCAGGTGTGAGAGAGAGAGGAGCGGTGCTCACACAGGCTTCCTGTTTCATAAGCCACAATATAAAAGGAGCATTTAGAGAGTGTTTGCAGTGCGGTTGGTGGGTGTACAGTGTGTCAAGATTCCAAAGGGTTGACTCTGGGCAGTGCTGGATACAGGCTTCCTTGGAAAAATCGTTGGAGTGTGGAGATCGCCCATTCGAGTTGCTGGGTCAGATTGATCGTTTGTGGGAAGACTGTTGGACCGAGCTAGGGCTGGATCTGTGCTGTGGAAGGAGAGAGGAAAGATAAGTGAATTGTTTTCATCTTATGAACATTTGAACCACTTGAAGAGGATACAGTGAATGTGGATCTGACTGTTGGAGGAGCTATGTGTTTCAGAGTGTGATGAGGAGGAATTAAAAGTGAAAACCCTGTAAACGAGCGCAACGGCCGGAGTGGGGCCTCTGTCCAACCCTATCGTGTGAGTGAATTGCAGTGCTTTTGCCTTATTGATACACATTGATTTATTGCTGTGGAATTGAAGTGAACACAAGTGTGCTGTGTCTTTGTTGAGAAGTGGCCCCCATCCATGCTTACACGTTCGTGGAAAGTTATTATATCTGCCCCCGTCAGAAGCCCAGAGTGATACTGTGAACTAAAGAGAGAGTACTTTGTACTGTGAAGATCCCCACCTGTTCTACTTGCTGTTTGAGCCCAGAAGCATACAGCACCACTGGTAAAGTAACCTTATGACTCACTGTCTCCCTATTGTGAACTGAAGAGAGAGTACTGTGTACTGTGACTATCCTCACCTGTTCTACTTACTGTTTGAGCCCAGAAGTATACAGCAACGCTGATAAAGTAATCGTTTAACCCACGGTTGCCCTACTGTGAACTGAAGAGAGAGTACTTTGTACTGTGAAGATCCACACCTGTTCTACTAGCTGTTTGAGCCCAGAAGCATACAGCACCACTGGTAAAGTAACTTTATGACTCACTGTCCCCCTTTTGTGAACTGAAGAGAGAGTACTGTGTACTGTGACTATCCTCACCTGTTCTACTTACTGTTTGAGCCCAGAAGTATACAGCAACGCTGATAAAGTAATCGTTTAACCCACTGTCGCCCTACTGTGAACTGAGGAGAGAGTACTTTGTACTGTGAAGATCCACACCTGTTCTACTTACTGTTTGAGCCCAGAAGTATACAGCAACGCTGATAAAGTAATCGTTTAATCCACTGCTTCATTACCGTGCACCCACGAGAGTACCCTGTACTGTGAAGAATCCTTACCTGCCATACTTACCGTCTGAGTCTGGAAGTCTGCAGCACCGCTGGGGGAAAAGTAAGCTTTTAATCCACTGCTTTATTATCGTGCACCAACGAGAGTACTCTGTACTGTGAAGAATCCTTACCCGCCATACTTACTGTCTGAGTCTGGAAGTCTGCAGCACCGCTGGGGGAAAAGTAAGCTTTTAATCCACTGTTTTATTATCGTGCACCAACGAGAGTACTCTGTACTGTGAAGAATCCTTACCCGCCATACTTACTGTCTGAGTCTGGAAGTCTGCAGCACCGCTGGGGAAAAGTAAGCTTTTAATCCACTGTTTTATTATCGTGCACCAACGAGAGTACTCTGTACTGTGAAGAATCCTTACCCGCCATACTTACTGTCTGAGTCTGGAAGTCTGCAGCACCGCTGGGGAAAAGTAAGCTTTTAATCCACTGCTTTATTATCGTGCACCAACGAGAGTACTCTGTACTGTGAAGAATCCTTACCCGCCATACTTACTGTCTGAGTCTGGAAGTCTGCAGCACCGCTGGGGGAAAAGTAAGCTTTTAATCCACTGCTTTATTATCGTGCACCAACGAGAGTACTCTGTACTGTGAAGAATCCTTACCTGCCATACTTACTGTCTGAGTCTGGAAGTCTGCAGCACCGCTGGGGGAAAAGGAAGCTTTTAATCCACTGCTTTATTATCGTGCACCAACGAGAGTACTCTGTACTGTGAAGAATCCTTACCTGCCATACTTACTGTCTGAGTCTGGAGGTCTGCAGCACCGCTGGGGGAAGAGTAAGCTTCTAATCCACTGCTTCATTACTGTGCACCAACGAGAGAACTTTGTACCGTGAAGAATCCTTACCTGACATACTTACTCTTGGGTCTGGAAGTCTGCAGCACCGCTGGGGAGAAGTAAGCTTCAACCCCCCTGCTCCATCATCGTACATCGACGAGAGTCTCTTGAACTGTGAGAAACCTTTGGTTTAATAAAGATTGTTACTCCTTTGAAACTTATCTCTGTCTCCGGGTCCTCTGTTGTGTGCCTGTGGTGTCGGCTCCTCACGGTGGTGACTCAGTTAGAGGGGGGGTGGTTGGTCACCCGAGCGTCCTCCCCTCGACCTGTGACATCAAAAGTGGCGTAGTCGGCAGGGTACACACCGTGAGTTGTAGCGGCCACAGGTACGCGATGGCGGACGAAGAGGCACCTGCGGCTCGTCCTCAAGTCATGCCGATCTTCATGGGAGCTCCCTGGGCGCAGCGCTATGGAGGACCGGGATCGGAGCTAAGCTTACAGGATTGGAAGGCGCAGACGGAGTATCTGGCTGGACTACAGGGACTGAGTGCAGCACAGGGAGTACAGTTTGTGTTGGGGTCGCTGGAAGGAGAAGCCAAAAGGGAAGTTCTGGCTGCATCGGAAGCCACACGTGCTACCGCAAAAGCTATCTTCGATTTCTTGTTCGGATTATATGGAGACCCCACCCCAGTGGCCACTCTTCGTGCCCAGTTCTTTAACAATAAACAGGGACCTACGCAGACACTGCGGGCATACTCCTTGAAGTTGCGGGAGCAGTTTGGCTGGCTGAAGGGGCGACCGGATCATGGACTGGGTGAAGGGGATGACTTGTTACGAGATCAATTCGTCTTGGGGCTGCGTGAAGGGCCAGTACGTCAGGGCATACGACTCCAGCTTCGACGAGACCCCACTATGACTTTTGAGGCTCTGCGACAAGAGGCCTTGGCATTAGAACTGGACCAGGGAGAGGTAACTCGCACACCAGTCTGTGTGGCAGCAAGTAGTGCCAGTGGATCTGCGCCTGTCGAACCGAGCGATTGGAAGCAGAAACTGAGGGCCGAACTGTTGGAGGATGTCAAGGGACAGATGGCGGAATTATCCCGGAACCTGCTGGGTGAGCTTCGTCGAGGACGAGTTGAAGGCGGAGCAGTGGGGCGAGAGAGGTCGTATTCAGAGGAAGAGCGAGGTCCTCTGCGCCGCCCCCTACGTCCTGTGGGCCCCCGGTTCCAGTGGGACGACCAAGGAAGGCCCATTTGTATAAATTGTGGAGATCCTGGACATATCAGTCGCCAGTGTGGGCTTCGTCGGGGTTCTCAAGGGGGTTTTTAGTCCCACCGGCCACTGTGGGTCAAGTGGCCGGGACCCCTTTGCGTGACCCTCTTTCTGTTCCTGTTGCACGAGATGACTGGGTGGGACATTGCCCTACCGTGGAGGTTCAAGCTAATGGAGTCACGATAGACTGTTTGGTTGACACAGGGTCTCAAGTTACGCTATTCTCGGAGAGCCTGGCCCAGGAGTTGTTCGCAGATCATCGGCTCCAAGCAACTGAAGCTTCCAGGCTGACCCTACGGGGGGCAAATGGTTTGGACATCCCCTACACCGGGTACATCATGGTAGACTTTCTTGTCCAAGGGGTCCCCGTCCAACAAAAAGGGGTAGTTATTGTCCGAGATCATTGCTTGGGAAATCATCGAGCACTTTTAGGGATGAACGTTATACTGGATTGCTGGGAAGAATTGTTTCGGGGGCCGCCGGCTCGGATGTCTCCGTCACCGGCCAAACAGGACTGGGACCGAATTCTGGCCGATTGTAAAAGAGTGCACGCAGCTAATCACATAGAAGAGAGGGAAGACATCGGTCGAGTTGCCTGTAGGTATGCTCTGTCCATCCCAGCTCAGAGTGAGACCGTTCTTTGGGTCCGAGTACCCGCAAGACCCCGTGGGTCAGGCACCTGTGTCCTGGTAGAGCCTCACGAAGATTGTCAGCCAGTTGAAGTGGCTCACGGACTGGCGGTTGTCCATCGGGGGCGAGTCTCAGTAAAAGTACGGAACACAAATCCTTACCCAGTGCTCCTTCGTCGACACCAACGTCTGGCCCGAGTTTCCTCGGTACGTCCTGCCCAGGTGCACGAGCACCAAGCTGTCTGCTTCAGACAGGTGAGCCCTGCGGTGGTGGAAGTTGCCGTCCGCCCTGTCGAGGTAGAACTGGGTTCGGTTGGAGGAGGGATGCCGGCCCATCTGATGGGAGAGTCCCTGAAGGGTGAGAATCTGGAAGAGGAGCAAGTGGTACAGCTTCAGGAGCTTTTGAGGAAGTGGCAACATGTGTTTTCAAAACATGAAGAGGACTATGGCTGCACAGGGGTGGTGAAGCATCAAATACCCACTGGTGAGGCGACGCCTAGTCGAGAGCGGTACCGTCCGGTGCCCCCCACTCTTTATACCGAGGTCCGCACCCTGTTGAAAGGTATGCTGGAGGGAGGAATCATCCGAGAAAGCAGTAGTCCTTGGGCTGCGCCCATCGTTCTGGTGCAGAAGAAGACGGGAGCCTGGAGGTTTTGCGTCGACTATCGCAAACTTAACAGTGTAACGAAGAAAGATGCATTCCCGTTGCCACGGATTGAAGACTCACTCACCAGTCTTACCCAAGCGGCATGGTACTCGACATTGGACCTGGCAAGTGGATACTGGCAGGTGCAGGTGGATGACCGAGATAGGGAGAAGACAGCTTTCACCACCCCGTTTGGGTTATTTGAATGGGACCGTATGCCGTTCGGTCTGTGCAACGCTCCTGCGACTTTCCAACGCCTGATGCAGCGCTGCCTAGGAGGACAATTAGTCGACTCAACGCTGGTCTACCTAGACGATGTGATCGTCTTCTCCCCTGATTTCCACACTCACCTGCATCATCTGGAAGGAGTTTTCAGGGCCATGGAGAAATATGGGCTGAAGCTTAGGCCGGAAAAATGCCAGTTACTGCGGAAAGAGGTGCAGTTCTTGGGACATCGTGTCAGTGCTGTAGGGATCTCCCCAGACCCAGAGAAGGTGGCGGCGGTCCAAGGATGGGAGCCACCCCGGACAGTAAGACAGGTGCGGTCGTTCCTGGGCTTTGTGGGATATTATCGTCGCTTTATAAAGGGATTCTCTGGGCTTGCTAAGCCACTGAACCAACTCTTGGCTGGCACTGGACGTGCCCGTGGTAAAGGCTCCCCCTCAGTACACTGGGATTCCACCTGTGAGACCGCTTTCCAGAACCTTAAACAGGAACTCCTGAAGGCCCCAATCTTAGCCTATGCAGATTTCACCCAGCCGTTTCTCCTGTACACTGACGCCAGCAATGCAGGATTGGGGGCCGTGCTGGCCCAAGAGCATCAAGGAGTGGAGAGAGTGATAGCTTACGCAAGTCGAAGTTTACATCCCGCCGAACGAAACGCTGCAAACTATAGCTCCTTTAAAATCGAACTACTGGCGATGAAGTGGGCCATGACGGAGAAGTTTAAAGACTACTTGTGGGGAGCCAAGGTAACGGTGATTACAGACAACAATCCCTTAGTACACTTGCAATCCGCTAAATTGGGGGCAGTGGAGCAGCGCTGGGTGGCACAGCTAGCAAATTATGATTACCAGCTAAAATATCGTCCCGGCAGAGAGCACGTAAATGCAGATGCCCTGTCCAGACTCCCAGCCACCCAGAGAGACGATCAAGCACCCCTCGGTGCCCTTGGTACCGAAGATGAGCTGCTGGTGGCCGTGGTGGAAGCTCCCGGGGCCCCGGAGTCTGTTCCATCTAGTTGGGGGTGGGACCCCGGACGGTGGAGAGAGCTGCAGCAGAGAGATGCAGATTTGGGTCAGCTCCTGTTGTACCTCCGACAGGGAAACATGCCGAGGGCAGAGGAAAGACGGTCTCAGACGGTGGGGGTACGACAGCTTCTGAGACAGTGGAAGAGGCTGCAACTCCGAGAAGGAGTAATTTGTCGTTCAAGGCGGGATCCCCGCACACAGGAGACTGTACACCAAGTTGTTGTACCAGAGGGCCAAGTTTCGGAGCTGTTGAATGCCTATCACACCCATACTGGCCATCAGGGCCAAGAGAGGACACTGTCCCTGCTGAGGAGGTATTTCCACTGGCCTAGAATGGAAAAGAAAGTTGAGGAATTTGTTCAGAGCTGCCCACGGTGTACATTGTTCAAACGCAGGAAGGAAGTCCGGGCCCCATTGGTCCCCCTGCGACCGAAAGCACCTCTGCATATCGTAGGGATAGATTTCCTGACTCTGGGTCGACCAACAGACCAATTCCAGAATATTCTGGTCATGACGGACCTATTTACTAAATATGCCTGGGCCGTCCCCACCGTCGATCAAACGGCAGTTACCACAGCCAACGCCCTTTGGAGAGCAGTGATACAACCTTTTGGCTGCCCAGAAACCCTACACTCGGACCAAGGTTCAAATTTCGAGTCCCGGGTCATCCAAGAGCTGAGCTGCCTCTATGGGTGCCGAAAGACCCATACGACCTCATACCACCCTCAGGGTAATGGAGGGTGCGAAAGATTCAACCAGACCTTGCTGGGATTGCTGGGGACCCTAGAGAGTGAACAACAGGGCCAATGGGCCGAGAGTCTTCCCTCGCTGTTACAAGCATACAACAACACTGTGCACAGTGTCACCGGGTATGCTCCTTCCTACCTTATGTTTGGGCGCCATCTCCGCTTGCCTGTGGACTTGCTCATGGGGACCGAGGCTGCAGAAAGAGGGTATGGTACCACTGACTGGGTAAATCGGCACCACCACCAACTGCTCAATGCTTACCGACGAGTCTCAGACCATCTGAGTGCAGCAGCCACCAAGAATAAGAGACTATACGACCGGACTGCCCGAGAGGCCCCTTTGTTACCTGGGGAGCGAGTGCTGGTATGGGACAACCGGCGCCCAGGGAAAGGGAAGCTCAGTGCCCGCTGGGAGTCGACGCCATATGTGGTGGAACAACGACAAGGGCCTGATGCCCCCGTCTACTCTGTACGGCCCGAAGGGAAGCCCGGACCAATACGGGTGCTCCATCGAAACCTGCTCCGTCCCTGTCCGAATTACCCGCAACTAGCGGCTGAGGCTCCAAGTGCACCACCCGCCTTAGAGGCACCTATGATAGGGTGGGCTGTGGTCCCGAGGGACCCTGAGGTTGAAGCCAGAGCGGCTCTGCCCTCGCCACTCCGACGATCTCAACGGAACACCCGAGGACAACCACCTGAGAGGTACGGCGAATGGAATTGAGGGACGCCAGTTCCAGGGACTGGAACCGATTGGCAAGGGGGGATGTCACGGGTGACAAAATCGCTCAGTAACGGAACCTTCTTGAGAGTCCTGAGTTTCCTAGGGGAACGTATTGGGTGCAACACTCCACTACGGTTCCGGGTGTGATGGAAACATGCCCGTACTGATTAGCGCTAATGCATTGCAGGTGTGAGAGAGAGAGGAGCGGTGCTCACACAGGCTTCCTGTTTCATAAGCCACAATATAAAAGGAGCATTTAGAGAGTGTTTGCAGTGCGGTTGGTGGGTGTACAGTGTGTCAAGATTCCAAAGGGTTGACTCTGGGCAGTGCTGGATACAGGCTTCCTTGGAAAAATCGTTGGAGTGTGGAGATCGCCCATTCGAGTTGCTGGGTCAGATTGATCGTTTGTGGGAAGACTGTTGGACCGAGCTAGGGCTGGATCTGTGCTGTGGAAGGAGAGAGGAAAGATAAGTGAATTGTTTTCATCTTATGAACATTTGAACCACTTGAAGAGGATACAGTGAATGTGGATCTGACTGTTGGAGGAGCTATGTGTTTCAGAGTGTGATGAGGAGGAATTAAAAGTGAAAACCCTGTAAACGAGCGCAACGGCCGGAGTGGGGCCTCTGTCCAACCCTATCGTGTGAGTGAATTGCAGTGCTTTTGCCTTATTGATACACATTGATTTATTGCTGTGGAATTGAAGTGAACACAAGTGTGCTGTGTCTTTGTTGAGAAGTGGCCCCCATCCATGCTTACACGTTCGTGGAAAGTTATTATATCTGCCCCCGTCAGAAGCCCAGAGTGATACTGTGAACTAAAGAGAGAGTACTTTGTACTGTGAAGATCCCCACCTGTTCTACTTGCTGTTTGAGCCCAGAAGCATACAGCACCACTGGTAAAGTAACCTTATGACTCACTGTCTCCCTATTGTGAACTGAAGAGAGAGTACTGTGTACTGTGACTATCCTCACCTGTTCTACTTACTGTTTGAGCCCAGAAGTATACAGCAACGCTGATAAAGTAATCGTTTAACCCACGGTTGCCCTACTGTGAACTGAAGAGAGAGTACTTTGTACTGTGAAGATCCACACCTGTTCTACTAGCTGTTTGAGCCCAGAAGCATACAGCACCACTGGTAAAGTAACTTTATGACTCACTGTCCCCCTTTTGTGAACTGAAGAGAGAGTACTGTGTACTGTGACTATCCTCACCTGTTCTACTTACTGTTTGAGCCCAGAAGTATACAGCAACGCTGATAAAGTAATCGTTTAACCCACTGTCGCCCTACTGTGAACTGAGGAGAGAGTACTTTGTACTGTGAAGATCCACACCTGTTCTACTTACTGTTTGAGCCCAGAAGTATACAGCAACGCTGATAAAGTAATCGTTTAATCCACTGCTTCATTACCGTGCACCCACGAGAGTACCCTGTACTGTGAAGAATCCTTACCTGCCATACTTACCGTCTGAGTCTGGAAGTCTGCAGCACCGCTGGGGGAAAAGTAAGCTTTTAATCCACTGCTTTATTATCGTGCACCAACGAGAGTACTCTGTACTGTGAAGAATCCTTACCCGCCATACTTACTGTCTGAGTCTGGAAGTCTGCAGCACCGCTGGGGGAAAAGTAAGCTTTTAATCCACTGTTTTATTATCGTGCACCAACGAGAGTACTCTGTACTGTGAAGAATCCTTACCCGCCATACTTACTGTCTGAGTCTGGAAGTCTGCAGCACCGCTGGGGAAAAGTAAGCTTTTAATCCACTGTTTTATTATCGTGCACCAACGAGAGTACTCTGTACTGTGAAGAATCCTTACCCGCCATACTTACTGTCTGAGTCTGGAAGTCTGCAGCACCGCTGGGGAAAAGTAAGCTTTTAATCCACTGCTTTATTATCGTGCACCAACGAGAGTACTCTGTACTGTGAAGAATCCTTACCCGCCATACTTACTGTCTGAGTCTGGAAGTCTGCAGCACCGCTGGGGGAAAAGTAAGCTTTTAATCCACTGCTTTATTATCGTGCACCAACGAGAGTACTCTGTACTGTGAAGAATCCTTACCTGCCATACTTACTGTCTGAGTCTGGAAGTCTGCAGCACCGCTGGGGGAAAAGGAAGCTTTTAATCCACTGCTTTATTATCGTGCACCAACGAGAGTACTCTGTACTGTGAAGAATCCTTACCTGCCATACTTACTGTCTGAGTCTGGAGGTCTGCAGCACCGCTGGGGGAAGAGTAAGCTTCTAATCCACTGCTTCATTACTGTGCACCAACGAGAGAACTTTGTACCGTGAAGAATCCTTACCTGACATACTTACTCTTGGGTCTGGAAGTCTGCAGCACCGCTGGGGAGAAGTAAGCTTCAACCCCCCTGCTCCATCATCGTACATCGACGAGAGTCTCTTGAACTGTGAGAAACCTTTGGTTTAATAAAGATTGTTACTCCTTTGAAACTTATCTCTGTCTCCGGGTCCTCTGTTGTGTGCCTGTGGTGTCGGCTCCTCACGGTGGTGACTCAGTTAGAGGGGGGGTGGTTGGTCACCCGAGCGTCCTCCCCTCGACCTGTGACAGTGTTAACGTCACTCACTATGAAAACATTAGAGAAGATCGTGAAAGACGAACTTTTAAAATCTGTCCAAGATCTACTAGATCCGTTTCAATTTGCCTATAGGCCGAACCGGGGTGTGGAAGATGCTGTCTGTACTTTCTTGAATTTAATTCATACCCATCTCGAGAATGCAAAGAGTTTTGTGCGGCTGGTTTTTATCGACTCTTCAGCTTTTAATTGTATCCAACCACATATTTTAGCAGGGATTCTGAAAGGTACATTTAATATAGATCCTTGTCTTATTTGTTGGTTGATGAATTTCTTAACTAATAGGTCTCAACGAGTAAGAGTGAATAGTATGCTATCTGATGTTCTCCTTTCTTCCTCCGGCTCCCCTCGGGGCTGCGTCCTCTCCGTGATCCTATTTATTTTATACACAAACACTTGCCAAAGCCGGCATACTGGGCGTCATATCATTAAGTTTGCCGACGACTCGGTAATAGTGTCATTGCTGACGCATAACGACCCTGAGTATGGCGCTATTTTAAATGATTTTACAAAGTGGTGTAAATCGTCTTTCATTAAGATTAATGAAACAAAAACTAAAGAAATGCTGATCGATTTTATGTATTTATGTGTATGTGTTATGTCATATGCTGCGGCACAACAAATTACCCCTCGGGGTTAATAAAGACTCCTTGAACCTTGAACCTTGAAATCTGTGGTTTATTTATAAAAATAGCGCCTATTTTAAAAAAACGATCTGACGTTCGGAGTTCCAGGTAGTCACAGGGCGGCGGGTGCTCAGCGCTCATGTACCCCGCCTGCAACAGCCTTGCCCCGGCTAGTCATTCTTGCGTTTCCCGCGGGCTCTGTGTCTAGTGGTTAAACATGAGCTATAAATCGGCTTGTGTACATCAGACGGGCGATCTTTGGTCTCATTATTCTATGATTTGTTCCCTGGAAAATCGTTTTGGCTGAGGGGAAAAGTGAAGTTTCATAACTATATATTTAGGCTATTTAACTGTAACGTTGAAACGTTTGACTGAATCTTTTAACTTGCCTTATTTGTTGACTTATATAGCTTCTTATACTTATACTACTTATACTTTTTAAGCTTATACTTTAATAATGGCTATTCTTGGTCAATAAAATAAAAAGAGACAAGGTTGTGTGAAGATTCACAATCTCCCGAGTTAACTTTAAGGGAAAAAAAAAAAAAGACCAAAGAAATTAATCTGAGATAAAATCCAAAATATTTGGAAAGAGGAAAAAAAAAAAAGAAACCGTTTTGAGTTTTAAAAAGAAAACTAAAATACTGAAAAGCATTAGAGTTAACTTTTCTTTACATTTTTCTTTTGTTCTGTGAGTGAGGGTCTAAGAAAGAGAGTGAAGCAGCCCCTCCCTTCAGAATTGCCCTGTACCTTCATACACATACACACACACACATCCAGTTGGAGAGGGAGAGAAGCAGGGAGCCCCATACACACATATTTAGACACACACACATAGGCTGCAGCTCTGAGCACACACACACACATACATACACAGACAGCCTGCAGCTCTGAGCACACACACAGACGCATCACATAGGCTGCAGTTTCTGAACATAGACGCACATACATACCCTTCCCGAATAATTCACACACACATATAGGCACACATACATCCCTGCTGTTCTGAGTTAACAGACTGTTCTGAGTTAACAGACTGTTCTGAGTGCACAGACTTTTAACACTTGAAGATGGCAGCAAGTGTCTGTACCAGCAGCACAATAGCTGAATGGTATCTTGAAAAGAAGAAGAACAAGAAACTAACTAAACTTTTGAAAAAAGGACTGGACATTAATGCATCTATGAATGAGCAGTTAAGCTGGTTCGAGTCCCAAAAAGACAAGATAAAATCAAAAGCATTTCCAATTTTAGCAGCTAATTGGATTGTGAAACAAGGTGGAATTTGTTGTGACTTACATGGAGGTCCGGTACCGCTTGTTGAAGTTATGAAGCCTCAGCTTGAAGCATACCACAAATTAAACAAAATCATGTCCATCACATGTCCAGAGAAGGAAAACACAACCAGTGATGATTTATTTGATCCAGATTGGACAAATATAATAACTGAAGCTGAAAGGAAATATTCACAAGCACCAGTGAAATCCGCGACAACAATAACGCCTCCACCTTACAAACCAATTTATCCACCTTTGCCTGAACAATATACAAGTTCATCTAAACCTCTGACGCAGCCTCAAGCTTCAAGATCAAACAGAGGTCCAGTTGACAAAATGTATATTGCATCTGCACAAGCAGCTCCAATAATAACAAGATCTAAATCAGCCCAGCCAAGCAGAGACATGATGAGATGTACACCAGCTCATAATTATGGATCTGACTGGGGTGATGAGACAAGAGATGATGACGTGATTACAATTGACAAAATCGGTCCTGAGTTTTCTTCACCTGTGATTAAAAGGGAAGAGTCGCAACCTGAGATGATGACCGAAGAAAGACCATTTACTCCGGGAGAACGACAAGCCATTCTCTCAGCCTTGCCTCCTCTGAAGAGACAAGATCCAAACACAGAGTTTTGGCGAGAATTAGACTCCCTGGTTGAAGCACATCAAATGACACTAAAAGACATTCACACCATTGTGAAAGCTAAAATCCCAAGAGACCGATGGGAACGCCTGCCAGCGTCGATAACAACAGCCCAATGGGTAGACTTGTGGGTTGATGGCCAAGGACGACCCCTGGGCCTTTGGCAAACATTAGATGTATTCCGAAAGGAAATCCAAGAAATCTTGGGAAGCGGTAAAATTCCATTCACTTCAGTGACATTGATTAAGCAAAAGGATGATGAATCTCCAGACGAATATGCTCTGCGTAAGTGGAACACTTATGAGAGATGGGCTCTCTGCGCTAAGAAACAACCTGACAGAGATGATGTACAATTCACTGACACACTTGTGGATGGGTTTAGCTCTAAATACCAACAAGCGTTATCACTTGGAGTCAATCCAGGCGAAACATATGACCAAATTATGCAATGGGCTGGCCGTCTAGAGATGGCGATGAGATCAAACAAGGAAGAAGGAAACAAGACAAATCGAAAAGGAGTGGCGACAGCTCAATACAACATGGATACAAAGAATAAGATTGTTGTTTGCGGCAGCTGTGGAAAGCGTGGCCACTCAAGAAAAGACTGCTGGGCTAAAGGTGGTGGAGCAGAAGGTCAAGGTCCATCATTTAAACAAGTCACTGCGAAAAATCATGATGAAACCTCTCAAGGGAAGACATGGACGGACGCACAAGTCCGTCAACTCATAGAGGGGATTATGCGTCCGCTATAGGAATCAGCGGCCCCCTGTATTAGTAAGAAAAGAGACAATCGCCTTTTCATCAATGCATTAATAGGGGGCCACCCATGTGATATCCTGGTTGACACAGGAGCCTCAATTTCAATAACAGATCTGAACCTACCTACAACAGATGAAACTATGGAAGTTGAAGGAGTTGGAGGAGGTATCACAACATTTCATAAAAGTATCCAAGTTCCACTACAAATACATGAAGATGAAGTCGTATGGACATCTTTCTGGGTGGGACCGAATTCACAAGGAAGCCTCATTGGCATGGACATACTTCCATTGTTGAACATGATCATCTTCACTGACAGTCGTCAAATCGCTACAACAGCTGGGATAATACCACACGAAGATCGCACATGTAATTTGAGTTTAGTTGGTGCAGCAAAATCAATTATCAGAGACTGGACCAAAGACGGTGTGTGGGGTCTTCTGTGCAGTTTACATCCAGAAGTTTGGGCTAAACACAAATTTGATTGTGGCAAAGCCAACATTGACCCTGTTGTTATTGAAGGGCCGACACATGCCCCTCATAAACAATACCCTATCCGACCTGAAGCAAGACGAGCCGTGGAAGAGATAGTGGCAGACTTGGAAGCTGAAGGGATTATCAGACAAACTTCATCAACCACTAATAGTCCTGTCTGGCCTGTCAAGAAATCGGATGACTCATGGAGATTAACCATTGATTACACAAGACTCAACAGTGTAACACCAAAACCGCATCCTATTGTGGCCAATCCTGCCACCATTCTGAATGACATTCCAGGAAATGCAAGAATTTTCACAGTACTAGATGTACTGTCTGCTTTCTGGTCTATACCTATTGACGAAAAATCTCAAGAGAAACTTGCCTTCACATTGGGTGCAAAACAGTATGTCTGGAACAGACTCCCACAAGGACTTAATATTTCTCCTGTGGTATTTCACAGAACTTTGGATCAGTTCTTAACGGAGCAAAAAGCTGAAATTGAGAGTTCAGGAAGTGTTTGCCTCCAATACGTGGATGACTTGTTAATTGCAAGCCCAGATGAAAACAGCCACATATTTGCTCTGAATGTTGTCCTACAAGCCCTTAAGAAAGGAGGATTCAAAGTCAACCCCGACAAAGCACAGCTGGCCAAAACCAAGGTTATCTACTTGGGCCAAGAAATATCTGTCGAGGGAAGGAGACTGACAACAGAGCGTGTGGAGGCATTACGGCAACTTCCAAAACCTCTAACAGTTACAGGAATGAGGAAAGTGATGGGACTTTTCAACTATTGTCGTCAGTATATTCCTGATTTTGCCAGCATCACCAGCCCCCTCATTGACTTGTACAAGGGAGGAAAGCCTGGAATGGAACAGATAAACTGGACACCGGAAGCTGAGGAAGCATTTACTTCAATGAAAGAAAAACTGACTTCAGCCCCAGCCTTGGGACTTCCTGATGGACGATTGCCGTTTCATTTGTGGACCAGGGTGGGAGATGAGACGTACTCAGCAGTACTGTGTCAAAAACCAGGTGATCGATACAGACCTGTTGGATACTTTTCCACAAAGATTCCTGTTACAATGATTGGTCAACCACGATGTATACAAGCTCTCGATGGTGCCACATGGGCAGTGGATGCTGTGGAAAATTTGATAGGAGCACAAACAATCATATTGCATACTCCACACAGTATAGTGACGTTGCTGAACAACACAAACATCAAGACCATTACTGATGCAAGGAGAGCAAAATGGGAAGCAACTTTGTTGAACAAGGATTTGAGAGTGGAAATCATCAGAGACACATCCCTTAATCCCCGAACCACACGAGGGAACACCACATGAGTGTGAAAAACAAGTAGAAGAAGAAAGTCTTGGTCCTGTTAATCCAACACCTCTTGAAAATCCAGACAAGGAGTTATGGGTCGATGGATCCAGTTACTATGTTGATGGAAAACGACATACTGGATGGGCTGTAGTGGAAGCTGATGGAAATGTCGTGAAGAAAGGAGCTCTTTCTGGGCATTTTTCAGCACAAGTAGCTGAGCTCATAGCACTTGCAGAAGCTTTCGAATTATCGGAAGGACAACGAGTCAACATCTACACAGATAGTCGTTATGCTTTTGGAGTGGTCCATGACTACCTTGCCCTGTGGAAAAAACGTGGACTTATCACCAGCAATGGGAGCGAAATACAACATGCTTCCATAATTCGTCGTTTGATTGCAGCATGTCACCTACCCAGAGAAGCAGCCGTGATCAAAGTAAAATCACATCAATCTGACAAATCCAAAGAAAGTCAAGGAAACACGGCAGCAGATGCAGCGGCCAGAGAAGCAGCACTACTTCCTCTTACTCCTGTTACCTTGGTAAAGGAAAACACCGAAGATAATCCTGAGCTCCGCCTTCTGTCATATCAAACTGAGATAGATGAAGAGAAAGAACAATGGATAAAAGCGGGAGCGAAAGAGGATGATCAAGGTATCTGGAGAATTCCAACAGGACAAATGGTGATGCCTATCGGAACAAGAAGGGAACTAATGCAGCTGTATCATGGAAAAGTACATGCTGGAGCAAAAGCAATGAAAGCTCAAATCAGCGAGACGTGGTGGTGGCCACGAATGATGAGAGACATTGATGATTACTGTAGAAGATGCTTGATAAGAGCAATGGTTCTGCCTCCTGATGCTCCGCCGCCTGCGGGAACAGGAGGAGACTCTACTTTGTTCCAAGAGAAGCTACGACGCTATCTTATAATGCTGGACAAAGCAATCAAAGACAATAATAAGAAAGTGCGAGAAGCTCAACAGCAATGGGATGAAAAACATACCACTACTGACATTCCACACATTCCTGAGTTAGGCAGTTTTGTTATGGTCAAACGTATTCCCAGGAAAGGTTTAGAACCTAGGTGGGAGGGGCCATATGAGATACTCTTAACAACAGATACAAGTGTCTGCCTAAAAGGGAAGGGTGTAGGAACAGATAGATGGTATCATTGGTCACAAGTTAAACCTTGCTTAGTGAATGAACAAAATGATGAAGGCTTAGGACCTGAGATTGAGCACTGTTCACTCATTAACTTTGGGAAAAAGGAGTGATGATTAATTATTTTTCTGCTTCCATTTCAGGAATCAATTCCATTGACATTGATTAGAGATGGTCGCAAGTTATTCTCGATACACAACGACAATGGTATGCTTGTTTTTAATTTTACTTGGCATTTACCAAGGAAGCCAAGCTTTATGGACTCCTCGAGTTCAAGAAATTACTCGGAATGCAACCTTGAAATCTGGCCAACGTTTTACCCTACCCTTTATTTCCAGATGGGGATTATGGGATTGGGTGCCACGTAATGATAAAGACCTTGCTAAATATCGAGTGGGCATCTACGGTGGATGTAACTTTCACCACCAATGTTACAAAAGCAGAGTAATTTGGCCGGTGAAAGATGGGGGGTATACCGGTAGTGCTCAAAGACGAGAAATTTGTTCAAAAGAACAATGTGAAATTGTGGGGTTAAACCTCATAACATTGACTGATGTGGAAATTAATTTCATTTTGAATCGTACCCACATGCTTACAATATGGGATTCATTAGCCCTAGGCTGTATCTATCCCATAGTGTTACCATGCGAGGGGTTTCTATGGGATGCTACCTCCAGGACAACTAGATTCAAGGGAAATTACATACGAGTTTGGCATTCGGAAGATGCGAATGAATATTGTGAGACTGAATTAGAAACTGGGGAAATTGGACGGTGTTTTTATCTTTCTGCGGGAAAGACAAACAAAGCTAAAACATGCCCAAGTACAACTATTGCACCAGCTCATGGTATATTGTTAGCAAAGGAAACCAAAACCTTGATAAACGAAGCTCATATGGTGCGACAGCGCATTAATTATAACTTGATGTCTCTTCTTACTGTTTATGATCAGTCCTATTGTGGAAATTTCACAAAAATTAGGAGCTGGTTGGAAAAAGAAATTAAATATTATACCTCTAAGGATCCTCTTGGAAGTCGAAATCGCAAACCTCGAAGTATATGGGGAGACATAGCGGGGGTATTTGGCTCTGTCAATTCAATTAGTAATACTGCTCAGCTGAACCAATTAAGTGAGTACTCTCAGTGGGTGGGAACAATGACCGGCAAAGGACTTACTGAGACTCTTCAAGGTTCTCTACATATTATAGCAGCGGGTCAGCATCTTAATGACGCAGCGAGGGAATTGGCAGATGCATTAGTGAAATCGTCTAATTTTGAGACGCAGCGTGTTTATTTTTGGCTCAGAATTTAAAGGATCAAATGGTAGAGGATATTCAGGTTATTCGAATGGGGCAAGTTCCTGAGCGAATAGCGGAATCTTTGTTATGGGTTTTTGGAAAACAACTTAATTTGACTTCTGCTAAACATGCTCCATTAGTTAAAATCGCAATCAATGAAGATTCGTTGTCAGGTTCTGGAACATTACCTTTGATTATGGTCTGGCCTCAATATGGGAAACGCAATATTATGACAGTTAGACGATTCCAATCAATGGGGGTTAGACAAGGAAATTCAGTAATTAGATTGGGAAGGAATGGATATTGGGCTGAAGGTGAAACACCAATGATTTCTACTACAGACTGTTGTATTGAGGAACATGAGTGGGTAATTTGCTCATGTTCTACAATGTTTAGTCTGTCTCTTAATGGATCTGCAGTTTGGGAAGTAGTTCCTTTAGATCGAGCCACAGGTGCATGGCAGGTGTCAGAAGCACAGTGGTGTATATTACATGACGGAATAAATGAAAATATGATATACGGAGGAAAGCTATGTCCAATTCCTTCTGATCCATTTTGCGTTGAGATTCTCTATCCTCTTCAATTGGGTGGAATTCATGTTCCACATGTACAATTGTTGCAGTTAGATCCACAGTGGTGGAATAATGATTTGGTGGAAGAGAGGAATTATGAACTCTTTGAAATGGTCAAGAGAGTTAAAGCAAGCGTTAAGGCAGCTCAAGAGGAGGGAATTCAAGCAATGGGTCATGTTATCGTAGCGAATGGAGTAGCTAAATTGATGTCTGAGAGGAAATTAGCTCGAATTCCAGGGAATTTAACATGGTTGGAATGGATAGTTTTGACTATGGTAGGAGTTTTTGTGTTTCTGTTAGTAATAAAACTTATCATATATGTGATAAGAAAGAGAAGTACCAAACCTTTTAGATTGGTTATTACTAACAAAATGGATAGAGCCGAGAATGGAAAATTCGGAGTGAGATAGGAGATTTCATACACTACTTTCATACACTACTTACAAAACACAACCTCACAAACAATGAACACCTGCTTACTGATTTACAACCCCAAGGGATAGGACCCTTTAACATCAACGTTTATTTTAATTTCTTATTTTGGCTCGGAACTGGAGGAGTTAATTAATTAACGAGTTAATTAATTAATGAGTCCAGGCACGGGCAGAAGACTTTTTTAGTTTTTCTTTTCTTAGATGATTGGGGTTTATTTTAAATGCTTACACATAGATGTTAAATGACACATAGTATGCGGGGACATAACATGGGTTGGGTTTTTGTTTGTTATTTGTTTTCTTTTCTTTTTCAATTCTTCTGTTCTTTTATGTCTATGTCTTGGTCTACTATTTCTCCTCAGCACTATCACTTCAATAGGTTGGCCACCTGGAGATGATGGTGTGGAACTGACGGCCGTAGTTCCAGAGGAGGGAC
The DNA here is from genome assembly GCF_988280905.1 of Pimephales promelas. Taxonomy (NCBI): domain Eukaryota; kingdom Metazoa; phylum Chordata; class Actinopteri; order Cypriniformes; family Leuciscidae; genus Pimephales; species Pimephales promelas. The sequence goes on along the minus strand of NC_142770.1, from coordinate 26,945,524 downwards.
TGAAGATTCACAATCTCATCATTTTAATGTTGTTTTTAGTTTTTTATTGTTTTTATTAATAATTATAATCATTAGTATTATACATGTGATTTACACTTTTCATATACATTTTTTATACTTTTCATATACATTCATAATCATTTATAATCTACATTTTTATGAATCAAACTTTTCTGAATTCTGTATGTGGAAGACTTTTAGAGTTTGGGAGACCTTGGGGGGAAGTTGAGTGTATTATGTTTCTTTCCGTGGAGCAGAATATACATTTCAGTGATTGATTAAGAGCAGATGTTTCTCTGGAACAGCTATATGTACTGTGTAAGTTCTTTGTTTGAGACAGAGAGAGGGAAAATACAGAGAAGCAGAAGGACGATCTTTGCTGGTCCACTCTCTCTCCCTTATGTCTTATATAAATTGGTAAAATAAATAACATATATTGGCAGAATGACTGGTGTCTTTTCATTAAATTAAATAACAAGGGGAAACGAAGATTTTAAATCTACATGTGTCATTTTATTTTATACAGCCATGTTAGGCTATTTTAATCTATAGCCTATACAAATATAGTATATCACCAACACGTCATGTTTTTTTTTTCTTTCTTTTTTTTCATGTATGGGAACAGTGGCGCAAAAAGTGAGTGGGCGGGGGCGGGGCGCCGTGAGCATGAGTTGCAAGTTTGTCGTTAAAACTCAAAGATGGATAAAGCAAAAAAGCTGTCGGGAGCTAAAAACAGAAAAAGAAAGAGGGAAAAGGAGATTGCATGTCAAGGGATGCGAGAGCAGCTTAATAAGTGGATGGTGAAAGGCAACAGGTAGGATAATGTGACGTCTGACTGACTGTGCTTGGAAGCTTGCAAATATTCATGTCAACAGACTAACGTTAGCTAGCGTTTGCTAAGACTGGGAATGTAACTTAGCAGCAGCCAGAATATTGTAGCTGAAAACTGAAAAATATAAGGTAGCATGTACAATAAATGACAATAATCTGGAAAACAACTAATGAAATATCCCTAATTTACCATGGCATCATGCATAGATTTGCTAGCAAACTTGGAGGCTTGCAAATATTAAAGTTAACAGACTGGCAAGTATTTGCTTAAATAATGAAACGTAATGCAAAAATAATGTTATTGAAATTTACATTTATATATTATACACAATATATAGGCTATATATATATATATATATATATATATATATATCACAGTTCACAGACCTTTAAATGGAGAGAGAGATGTGACCCTGTAATATATATGTATGTGTGTGTGTGTGTGTGTGTGTGTGTGTGTGTGTGTGTGTGTGTCTGTGTGTGTGTCTGCGTGTGTGTGTGTGTCATATTTGTACTTTTTAAAATTTAAAATTTTAAGGTAAATTCAACAGCAGCACAACCATACTGCATAATAGTTGTCTTATATGATGTCATCACTAGGCTGATTTTGAATTTAATTGAGAAGAATTAAATTCTAAAGAATTGAATTTAGGCTGCTTTATTTAAAAGTGAGTTCATTTCTTTCAGGTGTGAGGATAGTGGATTCGGAAAGACAGGGGAAGGCAACAGGTAGGTCTAACATTAGGTGGAATTGTAGAGGGAGCCACTTGATACCAACAGATTAATTGATTAATATTATTGATATGGAAAAAGTAAAATGGAAAATCTATTACGTATATAATGTTTGCTTGACAACATCTTAGTGGAGAAGAACAAAGGCAAGGGGAATAAGAGACAGACATGATGTCGGCGATGGCATCAAGTATAGAGGGGACCAGTGATGACATCAGGTAGGAGTTATATTAGTTAGACTACACAAAACTAAATGTCCAGTATGGTTTGAAGTTACAGTATGTTGACCAACCTATTAACTGTGTGCTTTTTGGGTAAAAATTAGTGCAGACAGATATGGAAAGCCACTCACCACTGAGAAGGAATTGGAGGGGAATGTGGAAAAGGGAGGTGAAGATGAGGTAGAAGAGAAAATGGAACAGAGAGGTGAAGAGGAGAGGGCTGAGACAAGGCATTACTCAGAAGATCCATCTGACTGGCCACCACCACACCAGATTGGGGACTCATTTAGGCAGTGTATGGTTGAGAATGGCCCACAGAAATGTCCTGATGGGCCGTATCCAAGATCAGAAAAGAGTAGAAGGTGTTTTTCCAAAGCATACTGTTTTCGATCAATGTCCAATGGAGAAAAAGTGCAGCGGGATTGGTTACTGTACTCCAAAAGCACAAATAAAGTGTATTGTTTTGCATGTAAGCTTTTTGGTGGAGCTAGAGCTGTAGACACACGCTTTGTGGTGGGGTACAATAACTGGCAGTGTCTTTCAAAAACACTGCAGCACCATGAAACCAGTGGTGATCACATCAATGCCTATCTGTTGTGGAAAGAATTAGCATCCCGATTACGCCTTGGAAAAACTATTGATAGCACATTGCAAAAAGCCATAGAGGCTGAAAAGGCACACTGGAGAAGTGTGTTAAAGAGAGTGGTTGACTGCATACTCTTCCTTGCAGAAAGGAACTTGCCACTAAGGGGGAAGAATGCAAAGTTAGGAGATCCTAAAAATGGAAATTTCCTTGGTATCCTTGAGGTCATAGCAAGATATGATGTCACACTAGCAGAGCATCTTAGGAAGGTAGCTTCTAAAGAAACCACAGGATATCTTACCTGGTGCACTCAAAATGAATTTTTAGATTCAATTGCAGAATGCGTACTCGGTCAAATTTGTGCCCAGGTCAAAGCCTCCAAGTACTTTGCTGTGGAGTTGGATTGCACACCTGACATTTCAAAACAAGAGCAGGCCTCCGTAATAATCCGGTATGTTCATACAGACGACAAAAAGAATGCCACCATCAATGAGTCTTTTGTTGGCTTCACAGTCGTTAAGGACACAACTGGTAAAGGCCTCACAGAAACACTGACTGGGGTGCTGGATAACCTGGGGTTGGAGTTGGCTAACTGTAGGGGGCAGAGCTATGACAATGGCTCAAATATGAGGGGTATACACAAGGGTGTGCAAGCATTGGTGCAGGAGAAGTTTCCTGAGGCACTATTTATCCCCTGCTGTAGCCACAGTCTGAACCTTCTGTTATGTGATGCTGCGTCATCCAACAGAATGTGTCTAACCTTTTTTGGCACTCTCCAAAGACTGTACACCATGTTTTCGGCTTCAGTGAAGAGGTGGGATATTCTGAAAGAATTTGTGGACATAACACTGAAGCCTCTGAGTGATACCAGGTGGGAAGCAAAAATAGACTCCGTAAAAGCTGTACGTTTCCAGTTAGGGGGGATTCTTGATGCTTTGGAAAAGCTTGAGGAAGTGGAAAAAGATGGCAAAACTGTCTCAGAGGCAAAGTCGCTGTCTGGCGAGATTGTCAGCATGGAGTTCCTCATGTGCCTCTTGGTTTGTTATGATCTATTGTCAGAAATCACCTATGTCAGCAAGGCAATGCAAGCAGTGAACATCTCGATGGACACTGCCATTAGAATGATAGACTCTCTTAAAGAATTCTTGTTAAAGTACAGAGTGGAGGGCTTTCAAAAATCCCTTGACGTTGCACGCCGAATAGCCATTGAGATGGATGCTTCCCCTGAGTTTAGAGAGAGACGTTTCAGAAAGCAAAAGAGATTTCATGATGATGATTCCAGCAGTGGCCATTTTGAACAGGAACCTGAGACACATTTTAGGTGCATGGTTTTCAATGCAATTGTTGACACAGTAGTTCAGGAGTTGTCTGACAGATTTTGCAATCTTCAGCTTGTGTCTGAAAAGTTTAAGTTCATTTTTAAAATGGAACACATGACAAAAGCTGAGTTGGAGGAATCAGTGACAAGATATGCCCTAACTACCAATGATGTTTCAAGGGATATCATTCAGGAAATTTACCCAGCGAGCCGTCTACTTAGGGGTCATGAAAAGGCTCTGGATAAATTAAATTTCCTCCTACAGGAGAACCTTGATTTGGTTTTTCCAAATGTAACAGTAGCCCTGAGAGTTTTCCTGACAATGCCTATGACAGTTGCCTCTGCGGAGAGATCATTCAGCAAGCTAAAGCTGATAAAGACATACCTTCGTTCCAACATGAGTAATGATCGCTTGAACCAATTAGCAGTCATTTCAATTGAAAACAGTATGGCACGAACCATTTCATTCGATGCAATACTAGATAAATGGGCAAGTGAAAAGGCACGCCATGTTACAATTTAGTACAAACTAAAGAGCGCCTTTGAACGTTTGGTAGCAACTTTGTTACTTGGATTGGGCATCAAGAATCGGTGACAAGTTCTAACCGTTTATTCTGTTTGCAATTTTTTTATTATTTGTTAAGATTTTTATTATTTGTTAACATTGTTAATATATATATATATATGTGTGTGTGTGTGTGTGTGTGTGTGTGTGTGTGTGTGTGTGTGTGTGTGTGTGTGTGTGGACATACCGTAGGTCTACAGTGCCTGTTTGATATACTTTTAAATAAACCTTTATTATTTGAAACCCATACATGATGATGTCTAGCAAACTTATTTTTAAGTGTGTGTGCGTGGGGTGGGGGTGGGGGGGGGGTATGGGGGGTGGGGGCGCCAAAATTGTTTCTGCATACCCCCCTAACAATAGGTAGTTGCGCCCCTGTATGGGAATTTCATATAGCAATTTCCATAATAACAATTAACATTGCATTTCGAATCTCTGTGAATATGGTAAGGCAGTATAAACTCAGGTAAACCTCAATCACATTTTATCTTAGCCAAAAAGTGTTTTAATATTAATAGCATTAACAGAAAGGTTGCTGGCTAAGAGTTAAAAAAAGTAGCTTTTTGAGGTGTGCAAAACTGTCCCAATTCTGCTCTTCACAGCTTCGGGAGAGAGAGTATATGGGGCACAACCCATCAAACTGACAGGTTTATTGCCCCTCATAAAAATAAGCCCCGCCCCTTTTTACCCCTCCCACCCCTCCCATTTATGGACTGTACGTACACCGTGGGAAAATTCCCACGGTCTCCCCTCCTCTTTCCGCCCCCCACCATCCCTTCACCACCACCCCACTTCTGGACTGGTCACATGATCGTGGGAAAATTTTCCCACGAACCGGAACCCCCTCACCACCACCACCCCCCCACTTCTGGAGAGGTCATGTGATCATGGGAAAATTATCCCATGGACCACATCTGACGATGTACTTTTACACAATTACACATCGTTTAAAAGTATTAAAATACACGTATCTTTAGTGTTCAAACACTTTCAAACGTTTAGACATAAAATAATTAATAAATTTAAAAATATAATTCAAATTATTAACGTTATCAAAATGCATATTAAAACAGTATGTATTAAAATTACATCAAACAATTATTAAAGCATATCAAAACTAAATCCTGTTTTCTTGCTGAAAGAAGAACAAAAATTATCCCATTTAAATATCCATCTCCATAGATTTATCCAGTTTAAAGATCCATCAGCAAATATATATCCAACAACAAAGGTTATCCAAAAGGTATCCAACAGCAACGCTTTATTCCAAAGGTATATATCCAAAACTTTAGAGATATTCCAAAAGTCCTCCAATTCAAACTTCAAAGCCCAACGAAACACGTCCGAACACTCCTGAAACAACCCAAGAATGACATCTCGAACCTCTGTACTGTGACCAGGCTCAAGCTCCGCTTCTTAGATCCCTCCCACAACACGTGATGAAGAGGGGCGTGGAAATAGAAAGTTCCCACGCCTCTTCACACAGGATTAGAGGAGGTGTGTTCTTGTAGCTCCTCCCAATTCTACAACCGTTAATACCCTCCCACACAGTCATTCTATCTCAAAACACACAACATGTCTCAAAAGGATATCACATCACCAAACCCCCCTTCCGGATCTGTTGATGGATATGCTACAAATGGATACCCCCACCAAAGCATCGACTGGCTAAATAAATTTTGTACGGAACTTGGATTTCACAATCTCGCATTCCTCACGAGCTACAGGGCTGACGTTTGTGCCGCCACTGCTGCCACTGCTGCTGCTGCTGCTACTGCTACTGTTGCAGCCGAGACTCCTGGCACCACGTTTAGTGACGAGCTGGACGGGTGCCTTGGTGATACTGGCCACAGGATTATTAACTACACTGTGTGTAGTCTCCACGACTACACACAGTGTCACCACCCAGAAACAGATTATCATGTACCCCAACCAAAAGCCTTGGATAACCCGGAATGTCCGTCTCGTCTTGAAGGCCCGTAATAATGCATTCAGGTCAGGGGATGCACAGGCCTACAGTACAGCCAGGGCTAAGCTGAAAAGGGGTATCAAAAATGCCAAACACCACTACAAAGGGAAGGTAGAAGAACACTTCTCCAACTCCAACCCCCGGCGTATGTGGCAAGGACTCCAGATAATCACAGACTACCGGACCATCAAACCATCCCCTGCGTCCTCTGATATCTCCTTCCTCAACGAGCTCAACAACTTTTATGCTCATTTTGAGCGGGGGAACTCAACAACTGTGACTAAGGCAGTGGTGACTTCAGAACACCAACCTCCGACTCTCTCCCCCACTGACGTAGGAGCAGTGCTGAGCAGGATTAATGTCCACAAGGCTGCAGGTCCTGACGGCATCCCTGGGCGTGTTCTCAGAGTGTGTTCTGGGGAGCTGGCAGGGGTGCTGACGGATATATTTAATCTATCCTTGGCCCATGCTGTGGTACCAGCCTGCTTCAAATCCACCTCCATCGTTCCGATACCCAAAAACTCCAACCCATCAAGCCTGAATGACTACCGCCCAGTAGCCCTCACCCCAATCATCACTAAGTGCTTAGAGCAGCTGGTCCTAGCACACCTCAAATCCTGTCTCCCCCCCACCCTGGACCCCCACCAATTTGCATACCGTCAGAACAGGAGCACAGAGGATGCAGTCTCCATTGCGCTGCACTCTGTCTTCTCACACCTGGACAATAATAACACCTATGCCAGAATGCTGTTTATAGACTTCAGTTCAGCATTTAATACAATCATCCCCTCACAACTCATCGGGAAACTTACAGACCTAGGTATCAATTCCCTCATGTGTAACTGGCTACTGGACTTCCTGACCAGCCGGCCCCAACATGTCCGACTGGATAACCACCGCTCATCCACCATCACAATGAACACCGGAGTACCACAAGGCTGTGTGTTGAGTCCCTTCCTCTACTCCCTCCTCACCTATGACTGCAGACCTGTCAACTGTTCAAATAACATCATTAAGTTTGCAGATGACACCACGGTGATCGGCCTCATCAAAGACAGCAACGAGGCCGCCTATAGGGAGGAAGTGATTCGTCTGGCTGAGTGGTGCGACACCAACAACCTGCTGCTCAACACTCAGAAGACCAAGGAGCTCATTGTGGACTTCAGGAGGAATGCTAGCCCACACCTACCCGTCTACATCAAGGGGATGGCTGTGGAGTGTGTGAACAGCTTTAAGTTTCTGGGAGTCCACATCTCTGAGGATCTCACCTGGACGACTAACTGTTCCAACCTGGTCAAGAAGGCTCACCAGCGTCTCTTCTTTTTGAGGACTCTGAGAAAGAACCATCTGTCCTCAGACATCCTCGTGTACTTCTACCGTTGCACCATCGAGAGCACCCTGATCAACTCTATAACAGTTTTTGTATGGGAGTTGCTCTGCTTCGGACCAGAAGGCGTTGCAGAGGGTGGTGAAAGCCGCTCAGCGGATTGCCTGAGCACCACTTCCTTTTATAGAGGACCTCTACAGGAAACGGTGTCTGAAAAGGGCTGGGAAAATTATCAAGGACCCCAGTCACCCACCACATAGATTCTTCACCCTCCTGCCCTCTGGGAGGCGCTACCGAAGCCTCCGGACTAAGACCACCAGGTATCGGAACAGCTTCTTTCCTACAGCTGTCAGACTCCTAAATTCTGCCTCTTGACATCCCACCCCCATTAAAATTTATGGATTGAATATCACTACTGTATCCACATATCTCACCAACTTTTAACTGCACTACTGTAAATACCGTATAGACTCCATGCTGTACAATACAATAATTATAGTTTTACAGCTGTTATTAATATTAACATCTGCATATTGTATATTTATAGTTGTCATAGCCTTTATATCTTTTATATATATATATATTTATTAACCTTTACAAATAAAATGTTCATAGCATGTACATAGCTTGTAATATATTCTTGCTAAAGCACTTCTGGATAGATGCAATTGCATTTCGTTGCTTGTACTCGTGACATGCAATGATAATAAATTGAATTCTATTCTATTCTATTAAAGCAGTCGTTACCATCATACTGGAATATCTGATTGATAAGCAAATGAAGAAGGATTGTGCTGGATGTACCGTAGACCATCCATCCCAAACAAGACATTCGTGCCTGTTTGACCCTACACCATATTATTTTTACAGTTGTTTTGACGAGATCAGTCTGAAACTCCTCAAACCTGAGCTGAAAACTATCTTAGCTCAGGCTTTGAATCTGTACGGGGCTACCCCACACCTGCAAAGAATTCAGGGAAGTGTGGAGACCTCTGACAAAATTATCGAATCAGATGAACACTGTAAGGGGAATATCAAATCAATGGAATAATATGATAAACATGTCCGTCAAACACATACCTTGCACGACTATCAACAACATTCTTAAACTGATGCCTGAATGCAAGGAATCTCTTAGAATAGGAAATATATTATGTCTTTGTACGTATGTGACTGATGTTTGTAAATTGTCAAGGAATGAATACCCCGATGTTTGTAAAATGATTGATATTTTAGTTGAATACATGTTGGAGAAAAATTTTGAAATGTGTGTAAATTTTATTTTGATGTTTGGATGAACCGTGTAGATATCTGAAATAAAAATCTGTGTGACATCAAGACAACGGGTCATTATTTTATGAAGAGTGACAGAGGTAGTAACATGTCAGAGCTAATGAAAAAAGTTTACTATAACCCCTCAAGCCCCGGAGCTTTTGGCGGTAAGGACAGATTAAAACAGGCTGTGTTACAGGAATACGGCGTAAAATTAAATGATAAGGATATTAACGAATGGTTGTCCAAACAGGACGTATATACGTTACACAAGACTGCACCAATAAATTATAAACGGAACCGTGTAGTCGTATACGGTAAGGATCACCAATTCCAGGCTGACTTGGTCGATATGACCGCATACTCAAAAGAGAACGATAATATTAAATTTATTCTTACAGTTATCGATGTGTTCAGCAAGTACTCATGGACACGTGCATTGAAAAATAAGACGGGTCCGGAGGTGACTAAAGCTTTCGAATCTATCTTGAAAGAAGGACGCGTACCGAGAAAGTTACAAACAGATAAGGGGACAGAGTTTTTCAATAAACATTTTCAACTACTGATGAAAAAATATGGCATACATCATTTTGCCACAGCAACCGATTTAAAAGCGTGTGTAGTCGAGAGGTTTAATAGAACTCTAAATGGACGGATGTGGAAGTTCCCATTCAGGGAACTTCGAGCTGTGTGTAAACGCCATGGGAATGCCCCTGCGTGATGAGTCATGAAGCACGTATGAAATCTGTCCAATGGCGAGACGTAACGTCATAGGCGGGGTGACGTATCGACCAGGAAACTATAAAGCACCCCCGAAACACAAGCGCAACAGCTTCTGAGTCTTCAGCAAAGCGCTCTATGTATGAATCATTGTCTGTCTGAAAGAACGTTTGTCTTATCTGTAAGAGAATATATTATGGCGAGTAAACAGCAGCGTTTCAGAAAGTGTGTTCATCCCTGCCCTCGCTACATCACGTGTGGGGATACACACGATCTGTGTGTTGCCTGTTTGGGAGTACAGCATGCCCAGTCAGCTCTCGAGGGGGCTGGCTGTGAGCATTGTGAGTGTCTGCCCATGAAGACTGCCCTTGTCTGCCCTTGGTTCGGTTCGCGTTCCCCGCGGCTCGGGTCCCGCTGCTGCCGAGGCACAGCTAAGGCTTGCGTCGTGGGGATCGCAAGTGGATCTATCAGCGGGGATGGAGACGGGCTCTGCCTTTTCTCTGCCCTTACCTGATAGATCCAGCGCCTCAGTTCTCGGTGCGGGGGTCCGCGTTGCGGTTTCTCCTGCCCGGGCTGAGGCTCCATCACTTCAATTATCCAGTTCCGAGGAACTGGATGTTGAAAGTGTGGATGTTGAAAGTGAAAATATGTCTGTGGACTCAGTGGAGATCGGGGACTCGCCATCCCAGTCTCCCGCGAGTAATGAGCTGATGGAGGTTTTGACTCGGGCTGTAGAGAAACTTAGTATTGAGTGGCCAGCCGAAAAACAGGAGTCGAGAGTGAAAAGTAAATTAGACGAGAGATTTTTATCGTCCCATTCGCAACCTCCACGCCGGTGTTTGCCCTTTTTTCCCGATTTACACACCGAGATGTGTAGATCGTGGAACAAACCAGTGTCTGCTAAAATTCTGACACATCAGACATCGATGTTTTCAAATATTGTTGGGTCTAGAAAACAGGGTTATGGGGCGATGCCGAGGATGGTGGAAGTTTTGGCGAGCCATCTTTCTCCTGAAACGGCATCGTCCTTTAAAACACCGGCGTTGCCCACCAAACCACTCAGAAATACTTCGGTTTTGGTGGGCAAAGCTTATTTGGCGGCGGGACAGGCAGCATCTTGCTTACACACTATGGCTATACTTCAGGCGTATCAGGCAGATCTGCTAAGAGATATAAGTGAGGGGGAGGTCGTCAGCTCTGACACTATTAAAGAGCTGCGTCAGGCGGCGGATTTTTCTCTCCGTGCCACCAAGGAGACGGCCAGATCAGTCGGCCGTTCTATGGCAGCCCTGGTGGCCACGGAGAGACATTTATGGCTAAACCTAGCGAGTATGAAGGAGAAAGATAAGGCGTTTCTCTTGGATGCGCCGCTGTCAACTGATGGTCTTTTCGGTGGTTCAGTAAACGCTGTTATCAAAAGATTTTTTTAGGAAGGCAGAAAGCAGGCGGCGGCGCTCCAAAAATGTCTCCCCCTCCGCTCTCATGTCCCTGGGGCTGCTGGGCGGGAGCAGCCCCACCCGTCGGGCTCTTCATCGCATAGGGCGCAGCAGAAGAAGAGTGTCGCGTCTCGCGCTCCTCCCCAGCAAAACTGGGCCAAGACGCGGCGCTCTCAGGCGAGGTCTTCCCGGGACAGAACCGATCTGAGGACGGTTATTGTTGCCAGGAAGGCCTCATCGAAAAAGTCCTGACGCCACTGGTGTCAGGATGCTGAGGGTGGTCCCCACCGTGAGAGAGAGGTGTTCGCCGCTGGGCACGGCGTCCACTCTCTCACGGTGCCCTCAGGGACCCGTTCTGCTGAACCTGCCTGTGAGGGTGGGCACAGACGGTCCCAGCGAGCGGTTTTCCGAGGGAAGCTTGTTTGCTCCAAGGAGCGATACAGAACAGTCGTTAAACCCTGCCTGTGCGCGGTCACAGGGTGCTGTTTCTGTCTCAAAAATTACTCCAGAGGCCAGTCTCGAGAGACTGGTACCCTTAGTAGAATTTCTGGCAGAATGGGAAAGTCTTCCAAATATATCTCGATGGGTCCTGCAGACTATCGAACGAGGGTACGCGATCCAGTTCAGGTCACGTCCGCCTCGTTTTCGGGGGATTTTGCCTACAGTGGTATCCCCCGAGCAGGCTCTGGTCATGGAGCAAGAGGTGAAAGCTCTGTTACTGAAAGTGGCGATAGAACGAGTTCTTCCCCCCGACAGAGAGCTGGGGTATTACAGCCGTTACTTCATTGTTCCAAAGGAGGATGGGGGGGCTAGGTCCGATTTTAGACCTGCGCCTCTTAAATCGGTCAGTAGAGAAGCTCAAGTTCAAAATGCTAACACTCAAGCAGATCGTGTCACAAATCAGGTCTGAGGACTGGTTTGTCACGATAGACCTGAAGGACGCTTATTTCCACATCTCCATCCTTCCGCAACATCGGAAGTTCCTGAGGTTCGCTTTTGGGGGCGAAGCATACCAATATCGGGTTCTTCCATTTGGCGTAGCGTTATCTCCTCGAACCTTCACGAAATGCATGGACCCGCTGGCCCCGCTGCATCTCCAGGGCATTCGCATTCTAAATTACATCGACGATTGGCTGATTTTAGCTCAATCGGAGCATCAGGCGATTCGGCATCGAGATGCCGTCCTCGCCCATATCAGAAGGTTGGGGCTGAGACTCAATGCCAAGAATGTTACCGTGCGGCCTGCTGTACATGAGACCGCTACAGTGGTGGCTCAGGACCAAGGGGTTCTCCCCGAGGGGAAACCCGCTCCGCAAGATCAGGGTCACGCGACGTGGTCTCCGTGCCCTGGCTATGTGGAAAGAACCTTGGTTCCTGTCCCTGGGACCTGCGCTGGGAGCCCTGTGTCACCGGGTAACGGTGACGACGGATGCCTCTCTTACCGGTTGGGGAGCGATCATGAGTGGTCGCTTGGCCAGCGGGCTGTGGCAAAGCCATCATCTTCTGTGGCACATAAATTGTCTAGAGATGATGGCGGTGTTTCAGGCTCTGAAACACTTTCTCCCAGACCTCAGAGATCACCATGTTCTTGTCCGGTCAGACAACATGTCAATGGTCTCTTACATAAACCATCAGGGGGGTCTGCGCTCACGTCCATTATACAAGCTGGCGCGCCAGATCCTATTGTGGTCCCAGGGGAGACTTCGGTGTTTGTATCCCAGGATACTTAAATCAGGGAGCGGACATCCTGTCGAGGCAGGAGCCAAGGCCCGGGGAGTGGAGACTTCACCCCGAGGTGGTGGAGCTCCTTTGGAGGCACTTCGGTCATGCCGAAGTGGACCTCTTTGCATCCAGGGAAACTTCACACTGCCCGCTGTGGTTTTCCCTGAGCCCACCAGCTCCATTGGAGCAGGATGCGATGGTACAGGAGTGGCCGAGGTCACCCCTGTATGCATTTCCCCCGGTTGCTCTGCTCCCAGGGGTTCTGGAAAGGGTTCGCCGGGAAGGGATCAGTGTACTTCTGGTGGCCCCATACTGGCCAAACAGGGTATGGTTTGCGGACCTGATTTCCCTTCTCGAGGGTCCTCCTCTGGAGATTCCGTTCAGGAGGGACCTTCTGTCTCAAGCAGGCGGGGTGATATTTCACCCCCGCCCAGAGCTGTGGAGGCTGTGGGCTTGGCCTCTGAGGGGGCCCAGCTCATAGGGTCAGGTCTCTCGACTGAGTTCGTGGATACCATCCTCCAGTCCAGAGCCCCGTCCACGAGGAAATTATATGCCTCGAGGTGGAAATTTTTCACCTCTTGGTGTGGAGAGCGCGAGTTGGACCCAGTTAACTGCCCGTTGCCGGCAGTGCTGGAGTTCCTTCAGGAACGCTTCTCTACGGGGTTATCCTACTCCACACTGAAGGTGTATGTGGCGGCCCTATCCGCCTACCACGTCCCTTTGAGTGGAGCTTCTCTCGGGAGACATCCCCTTGTAATTCGTTTCCTTCGTGGTATCCTGAGGCTGAGGCCGGTAGTGCGTACGAGAGTACCGACCTGGGATCTAGCGATCGTATTGGAGGGGCTCTGTTTAGCTCCTTTCGAGCCCATTGAAGAGGGGCCTGAGAAGTTTGTCACTCTAAAGACTATCTTTCTTCTAGCTATCTCTTCGTTGAAGAGAATAGGAGATATTCAGGCGCTGTCGGTTTCCCCCTCATGCTTGAAATTTGCTCCTGGTATGGCGAAGGCTTTCATCCTCCCTAGACCAGGGTATGTTCCTAAGGTTCCAACTAGCGTGGTCAGACCTATAGTGCTACAGGCCTTCTGTCCTCCCCCGTTTCTGTCACCAGACCAGGAGAAAATAAATCTGCTCTGCCCTGTGAGGGCCTTAGACGCTTATGTCCACAGAGCTGCCCTGTGGAGAAAATCGGAACAATTATTTGTCTGCTTTGGGCCTCATAATAGAGGTTCTGCTGCGTCTAAGCAGAGGATGAGTAAGTGGGTGGTCGAGGCCATCTCACTGGCTTACGAGTCCTTCGGTCAGCCTTCTCCTTTGGCTGTCCGGGCTCATTCAACTAGGAGTATGGCTGCTTCTAAGGCATTACTATCGGGAGTTCCTTTGAATGACATCTGTGATGCGGCAGGATGGTCATCACCGCACACTTTTGTAAAATTTTATCATCTCGATTTCAGCTCCACTCCTGGGGCGCAGGTGCTTTCGTCAGAATATGCGCTCTGATTTCATATGACGGACGACGGACACCTGCTCGCATGGCGGCGTTGGTATTAGCGTTCCCATGGCGTTTACACGCAGCTCGAAGTTCCCTGAATGGGAACGTCTCTGGTTTCGTATGTAACCTTAGTTCCCTGAAGGGAACGAGACGCTGCGTGTCCATGCCATACTCCCAGCATGCCCGTGAGCGCTTGCTTCAGTCCTATCAGAAGCTGTTGCGCTTGTGTTTCAGGGGTGCTTTATAGTTTCCTGGTCGATACGTCACCCCGCCTATGACGTTACGTCTCGCCATTGGACAGATTTTATATGTGCTTCATGACTCATCACGCAGGGGCGTTCCCATGGCGTTTACACGCAGCGTCTCGTTCCCTTCAGGGAACTAAGGTTACATACGTAACCAGAGACGTTTTTAACGGCTGTAAACTCCAAACGTTACTGCGATATACTGCAAGACCTGACAGAGGGTTATAATTGTAGTTATCACAAATCCATCAAAATGCGCCCGCTGGACGTTCATAAAGAAAATGAGACGGTAGTGTTTAATAATTTATACGGTAAAATACGTAAAGAGACACCCGTCTTTATATACTCTGTAGGGGACGTTGTTAGAGTCTCTAAAGTCCGAGGTATATTTACTAAGGGGTATGAGCGGAATTATATGGAGGAATACTTCACCATAACCGCCTGCATTCCGCGTGTCCCTCCCGTATACCGGTTACAAGACTTAGATGGTGAAATCATCGATGGATGTTTTTATAAGGAAGAACTACAGAAAATTATTGTTAGTGATGATAAAACATTTAAGATTGAGAAGATTTTGCATAAACAAAAACGTGGAAAAGTCACGTACGTCCTAGTCAAATGGTGGGGTTGGCCCTCCAAATTTAACAGTTGGATAGCTGAAAAAGAGGTGATGGATCTACAAGGTCCGTTAAAGCCGTAGTGAATTCATGACAGACGTCATTAAATAATTACCATGGCCGAGGAAGGATTCTACGTCACGCTTCCATGCAACGCTTCGATGAACATCTACCCTGATAACAAAATATCTAATTACAGAACTAGATTGGCTAGAAGTATAAATTTAAAAGGTCTGTGGGAGGTGGCATTGGTTGAATTTGAATATCCATTGACGTGGTATACATTTAATGAGGATGACTCTGTTTTTATTATTGTCTGTGATCAACGTCTACTACAGAATAACCACGAACTGAGCGATGTAAGAGGCGATGCATTTCAGAATGCTCTAAAATTATCAACGAGTCGGAATACGTTAAAATGCGGGTATTTTGAGGATGTACCCATTTTGCTCAGGGATATAAATGTCACTCTCCCCCAGAGGGTACGTCTCGCCTACGACTGTATAAAGAATAAGGTATTTCTGAAAGCGCCCCACGGGACTTGACATTTTATGGCAAACTAGCGATCATCCTAGGTTTAAAACCAGGGGTTTCTATAGAAACTGTAAACAGTTCGGATGAACATCAAGACACGCACATCACATATGCGCCATTGCAGGCTGATATAAATGCCGGATTTACACGCTATATGTATACACAGACATAATCGACTATCAAGCGGTTGGGGATGCCTATGTACCTTTATTAGCAACTGTATAGATGGTGAGACTAACAAAACAGTCAGTGTCAGATACGACAAAGCTCATTACGTACGTGTTAATAAGAGCTGCATCTCAGAGATCTCTGTTGATGTAAAAGATGATTTAAACCAGGACGTACGTTTCACCTACGGAAATGTAGTTTTTACCAAACTACATTTTAGACCTCTGAAACACCAACCGTTTTAAAATGGCTCATCACGCACCGTACAAAGTGGATCCCGAACGCTACATATCATACTACAGGGCTCAGGCAGGTAACGGCCTTCAGGGTTACGCAGGGGGCGGAGTTATGTACGGCTCCGGTTTTGCTTCAGGAATCGGTGGGCTTTTTAAAGGCCTCTTTCGAATGGCACTGCCTTTTTTTAGAAGGGGGATCAGTATAGCAAAACCACATCTAAAGTCAGCCGCTAAAAACATAATGAGTGATGTTGTCACCAGTGCTCTAACAAAGTCTTATAATAATAATGATGAAAATGGACAGGAAGGCCACGGCCTGATGGTGATGTCACGTAAACCACCGGGTACCCGTATGAGAAGAGGGCATGTCCTTGCTGTAAAGAAGACTAGTCGTTCTAGCAAAACACGCTCAGTTACAAAAAGCAAGCGAAGAACTAGCACGAAACGGGTGAAAAGATCTGCAGATTTAAAAAGACGGGGTATCACTATGACCATTTAATGCATGACCCTGCAGCATTAAACTGTCTTCTACTATGCCTAGAGGAAGTGAAGGCATGGCTGGCCCAAAACTTCCTCTCCTTAAATAGTGATAAGACCGAGGTCATTGTCTTCAGCCCGAGTGAAAGGTCCCAGTGCTTAAGCCCAGACTTGGGGAGCTTAGCCCCCTTTAAATCGACAGAAGTGCGAAATTTGGGTGTTCTTATTGACCAGTCGTTAAAACTTGACAAACATATATCAGGCGTCGTCAGCTCCGGTTTCTACCAATTACGTCTATTATCTAAAATCAAAGGCTTTCTTACTCCGACAACCCTGGAAATGGCAGTTCATGCTTTCATCACGTGTAGGCTCGACTATTGCAACTCACTCTATTGTGGGATATCTGCTTCTCAAATTGCCCGTCTTCAGCTGGTCCAAAACGCTGCGGCTAGACTTATTTCCAACTCCCGCAAATATGACCACATCACTCCAATTCTTGAGTCTTTACACTGGCTACCTGTCCGGCAGAGAATTGATTTTAAAGTCCTACTATTTATCTTCAAATCGCTACATAGCCTAGCCCCAGCCTATCTCTCCGAACTTATTCATCCCTATACTCCATCCAGAAGCCTAAGATCCCACGACCAGGCTCTGCTGGTAGTCCCTCGTGTCAGACGTAAGCGCAGAGGGGAGCGTGCTTTTGCTGTGGCAGGGCCCCGTCTGTGGAACACCCTGCCCCTAGAGATTCGAACGGCCCCAAACCTGGTGAAAACCCACCTTTTCTCTTTAGCATACTGATCTCCTTTTAAGTATTTTATTAGGTTATAACTGGGTCCCTGACAAGGCTATTTGTAGCTTTGCTGCCTTTTATGTTTTTTTTTTGTTTTGTTTTTTTTAATTCTGTGTTCTGTAAAGCACTTTGGTCTGTCTGAGCGGCTGTTTAAATGTGCTATATAAATAAATGAACTTGAACTTGAACTCACTATTTTCTAAAAATGTGTCTGCTACACTGTATGTCTGATGAGTGCATTAAATCAGAGCTGGATCTGTTTACGGTCCCTTTGACACAAACAGCTATTGAAAAAAATATGTATGTGGAGATAAGTCCCGTGTCAGCTTTAACAGACGCGTCACCCATCGAATTCTTTATAGCGGGGACCGGTGAAGATTACACAGACCTGAATAACACGTTGCTATATACGCGCGTCAAAATAACCCTACCGAACGGAAATGACATTCCTGACGGAGCGCCTGTGGCTTTAATTAATTACCCGGGATCGACGATTTTTTCACAGGTTGACGTCTCTTTAGCGGACCGGCTCATGAGCCACAGTAGTAATACGTATCCCTACAGGTGTCTCGTTGAGGCGCTCGTTAATTATGGAAAAGACACTCTCGAGAGTAACTTTTCAGCGGGTTTATTCTACAAAGATTCTTCAGCTCACATAGATGCTACGGATCCTGGAGGGGCGAACGCGGGATTAACAAAGAGAGCAGCGTTCACAAATGCCAGTAGTGTTGTAGAACTACTAATTCACAGCGACATCTTCTTTCAATCGAAATTATTATTGAACGGAGTGGATATATGGATTTGGTTAACTCGTGCGAAAGACGAGTTCTGTCTGATGCGTAGTGATGCCATCAATTATAAGCTTAATATACTGTCAGCTTCACTTTTTGAAAACGGGTGTTGCAGTCTGCAGTCAAAAACATCTGTTTCACACATTTTCAAAGTATTGTTAAAACCCGTAAGGCTAGGTCGTATAATCTGGTTGGAGTACACGCTTATTGTACACAAGTCTGAAAGTTTTTGAACAATAATCTGGTGGAGGTTGCAGAAAACAATTTGATTTCGATTTTTTATAATTTTGTTTTAAATATTGCTATATAGCCAGGTATACAGTATAGGACTTTGGCAGGTAATTATTAAATAATAAAAAAGTAAAACAACATGAAAATCACCACAATGGTAGACAGTGAGATGTAGAAAAAGAATCTGGTGGAGTTTGCAGGTTCGATTTTTTTATGAATTTTTTAAATATTGCTATATAGCCAGGTATACAGTATAGGACTTTGGCAGGTAATAACTAAATAATAAAACAGTAAAACAACATGAAAATCGCCACAATGGTAGACAGTGAGATGTAGAAAAAGAATCCGGTGGAGTTTGCAGAAAACCATTTGATTTTGATTTTTTTATGAATTTTTTAAATATTGCTATATAGCCAGGTATATAGTATAGGACTTTGGCAGGTAATTATTAAATAATAAAACAGTAAAACAACATGAAAATCACCACAATGGTAGACAGTGAGATGTAGAACAATAATCTGGTGGAGGTTGCAGAAAACAATTTGATTTCGATTTTTTATAATTTTTTTAAATATTGCTATATAGCCAGGTATACAGTATAGGACTTTGGCAGGTAATTATTAAATAATAAAACAGTAAAACAACATGAAAATCTCCACAATGGTAGACAGTGAGATGTAGAACAATAATCTGGTGGAGGTTGCAGAAAACAATTTGATTTCGATTTTTTATAATTTTTTTAAAATATTGCTATATAGCCAGGTACACAGTATAGGACTTTGGCAGGTAATTAATAAATAATAAAACAGTAAAACAACATGTAAATCACCACAATGGTAGACAGTGAGATGTAGAACAAGAATCTGGTGGAGTTTGCAGAAAACAATTTGATTTCGATTTTTTATGAATTTATTAAATATTGCTATATAGCCAGGTATACAGTATAGGACTATGGCAGGTAATTATTAAATAATAAAACAGTAAAACAACATGAAAATCACCACAATGGTAGACAGTGAGATGTATAACAAGAATCTGGTGGAGTTTGCAGAAAACAATATGATTTCGATTTTTTATGAATTTATTAAATATTGCTATATAGCCAGGTATACAGTATAGGACTTTGGCAGGTAATTATTAAATAATAAAACAGTAAAACAACATGAAAATCACCACAATGGTAGACAGTGAGATGTAGAACAATAATCTGGTGGAGGTTGCAGAAAACAATTTGATTTCGATTTTTTATAAATTTTTTTAAATATTGCTATATAGCCAGGTATACAGTATAGGACTTTGGCAGGTAATTATTAAATAATAAAACAGTAAAACAACATGAAAATCACCACAATGGTAGACAGTGAGATGTAGAACAATAATCTGGTGGAGGTTGCAGAAAACAATTTGATTTCGATTTTTTTTTTATATATTTTTTTTTAAATATTGCTATATAGCCAGGTATACAGTATAGGACTTTGGCAGGTAATTATTAAATAATAAAACAGTAAAACAACATGAAAATCACCACAATGGTAGACAGTGCGATGTAGAACAAGAATCTGATGGAGTTTGCAGAAAACAATTTGATTGCGATTTTTATGAATTTATTAAATATTAGTTTTATTATTTAATAATTGCCTGTCAAAGTCTTATAGACTGCATTGTTACAGTATACCTTGTACCTTCCTATACCTTGTTATACAGCAATTGCTGTATTACAAGGTATAGGAAGGTACAAGGTATAGGGTATAACAAGGCAGTGTATAGGACTTTGGCAGGTAATTATTAAATAATAAAACAGTAGATCAACATGAAAATCATCACAGTGGTAGTATGTGAGATTTAGAACAATAATCTAGTGGAATTTGCAGAAAACAATGTGATTTTATTTATTTTATTATTAATGTATATTTTTAAAAGTCTGCCGACCAGCCGCGGCGCTACCATTGGGCCTGGGTGGGCCTGGGCCCACCCATTTTAGGTCCGGGCCCGCCCATTTTGAGCCAGGCGGGTAACTCCTATTACCGTCTGCAGAGACCTCGCAGGCGTACGGATTTTCATTCTCAGTTCATCCAATAAGCAGCCAGAGGAAAACTTTGAGTGAAAGCTTCTAAACCAATCAGCAGCTTCTACCTCACGTGTGGACTCTTAAGCCTGCCCACAGGCTGCATCGTCACCAGCAAGTGATCCAATGAAATGAATGACGTTGGCGCGCAAGATTTTCAATGAGACAGAAACAGTCGGTAGCTATTAGCT